>NC_087344.1:199075950-199378980 GCF_030014295.1 Loxodonta africana | reverse complement strand
CTACTGCCTGGCAGACTGGACTCTGTGCTCAGCCATTTACTCACTGTGTTACCTTAGATGAGGTAATTAACTGCTCTGCGCCTGTGTTTTCATATTTACAAAATGGTACCATAATATTATAAGAATTGTCCTAAGGATTAAATGCATTAATACTTTTAGAACTATACCTAAACCCATATCCGTTGCTGTTGAGTTGGATTCGACCCATAGTGACCCTATATAACAGAGTAGAACTACCCCATAGGGTTTCCAAGGAGAGGCTAGTGGATTCGAAGTGTCCACCTTTCGGTTAGCAGACAAGCTCTTAACCACTATGCCCCCAGGACTCCAAAATGGTACCTAGCACATAAAATACATAAATAAATGAAAACTGATATTGTCATTAAGTCTTTAGTGGGGATGTGGTCCTGTACTTCCCATATAAAATGGAAATATTAAATGAAGTGATCTCTCAGGTCCTTTCTAACATTGGCATCCTATAATTACAGGGTTTCCTCCCTGGCAGAAGAGAGCTAAAAAAAATAAAAATAAAAACTTGCTGCCGGAAAGTTGATTCCGACTCATAGCAATTGTAGAGGGAGAGACAAACCAGGGGAACATAGGACATGAAGAGAGCCGTGAAGACAAATCCTGCCACTTTCCCAATGCTGTTATCCAGATGTCCTCCCTGACAGGTGCTGAAGCCCGCTTGGCTGAGGCCATCAATAATAGTAATCGTCCACCTCGTCCTAAAGTCACCCCACAGATTCCCTTTGCCTCACTGAGGAATGCCTAATCCACACCCAGCCTCCTCATCCACCCAGCTCACTGGTTCCTGGGTCGCTCCCTCCCTAAGGTGCTGACGTTCGTATTCACACACATGAGAGGTACACACACTTGTACCTCTCATGTGTGCAGCGTGAGAGGTGAAAACTGCTAGGCCTCTGAGACAGAATTGAGAAAGAACAGGCAGACACTGGTACTCCGCTCAGGACTACTGAAGTGCATGTATATCACACGGTCATATGGCTGAGGGGTGCGTGTCTGTGTACGTGCGTGCCTGTGTACGTGCATGTGCGTCCACGTGTGTGTGTGCATGTGTTTGTATTTCGAGCAGCGGCAATGGGAAGCAATACTTATCCACCTACCTTCTCAACGTAAAGGGGATACCCAGGTGCCCTCTTGTCCAGAGAGCAGAGGTCAAACACCCGAGGGAGGAAAGTCACAGTTGGCATGAGTTTCAGGGCCAAATTATCGTCTCTCCCAGACGTTGGTTTGCAGTGCAGAACCAATTTGAAAATGTGGCATGATCAGCAGTCTCGCCGGAGGAGAAACCGGGACCAGTGTAAAGCTACGTAATAAATCAAGGCTCAGTTGCCCTGAGTGGGGAGCCCTGGCCGAACAGGCCCAGGCAGCTGTGAGGCAGGATTGAGATGCACTGGCAGGACTGTGACGGTGACCCCCAGACTGAAGTAATTGGGGTTGGGGGAAGTGCAAGGTGGGTCAGACTGAGGGGCATTGAAAGACTATATGGAGGAAGAAATCTTTCAAAAGACCTGCCTGACAATGACACGCTTTGGTCGGAGTAATTATCTGCTATGTTCAGGAGCGCCAAATTCACTTTTAAAGGAGAAACACACACTCACACAAATACACAAGCACAAAAGGAAAGAAAACCCTTCTGGAAGAAAACTAAGTACTGTACAGCAAAAACAATAGACCCCAGAGGGAAAAGGTGATTGAAACTTGAAGAACTTCATTTCAAGGCAAACAGTGCCCCCTAGAGTCCAGAGTGATAGATGCAGGTGAAATTGAACAAAAGAAGTTCAACGAAATAAAGTGTTGGAAATGATCCCCCTGCTTTGGATATTTTTGGGGCCTTGGTCCCAGATTAAGGTGGGTGGGTGGGAGGAAAGGAGATGTTCTAACCATTTTCTACTTCCAGATGGGTATCCATGATCCTATCATTCTCATGCCTTCCTCAGACAACTGGGATGAGTCTAATCACTACAAAGAGCCGTTTTGCCAAGAACAATACAAGTGGAGTGTTGTTAGGCAAACGTCCAGTTTCAGTCTGTGGCAGTAGGAATGGGGATTTTTCATAGAAATGTCACAAAAAGAAAAACTCAGTACAATTTGGGATGGGAGGTTGCATTAAAAAAAAAAAAAAAAAAAAAAACCAGTGCCCTCGAGTCGATTCCAACTGATAGCAACCCTATAGGACAGAGTAGAACTGCCCCATAGAGTTTCCAAGGAGGGTCTGGTGGATTCGAACTGCCAACCTTTTGATTAGCTTCCGTAGCACTTAACTACTACACCACCAGGGCTTCCGGAGGTTGCATAGGAGGTAGAAATATATGTACGTGTATATACATATATGTATATACTTATACATATGTAAAGCAACCTCGTTGGCGTCACGTCGATTCCAACTTGTAGCGACCCTATAGGACAGAGTAGAGTTTTCCATATGGTTTCCAAGGAGCGCTTGGTGGATTCGAACTGCCAGCCTTTTGGTTAGCAGCTGTAGCTCTTAACCACTACACCACCAGGGTTTCCATATATACACATATGTGTATATATACATATATATACACATACATACACACACATATATATGTCTATATATGTGTGTGTGTGTGTGTATATATATATGTATATATACACACACATATATATATATGTATCTTGGGGAATTAAATCTTAGAAGTCCAAATTCAGTACACTTTCTGTACATTCTATGAGAAGAGCTTTCCTTGTCGCTTCTGGGTTCTGGTAGCTCTGGGTGTTTCTTGGTGTTCCTTGGCTTGCAGATGTATCTGCACATGGTGTCTGCCCTCTGTGTGTGTCTCTCTGTGTCTGTTCTTTACTTTGATAAGACACCATTTAGGAGGGATTAGGACCCACCATACTCCAGTAGGACTTTACGTAACCCCAGCTGATGAAGACCCTAATTTCAAACAAAGTCACATCCACAGGTACAGGGATTAGGACTTCAACATATATTTTGGGGGACACAATTCAATGCATAACACACAGTGTCCGGGACAGACCTTGTGCTCAACAAAAATTAGCTTCCCCTCTCTTTGCTGTCACCTAGACTAATCTCTCTGCCTCTATTCTCTTCCTCTCCAGTCCACACGGCACAACCAATGCTACCAGATAACTTTCCTGAATCACGCTTTCATCAAGCCATTTCCTTATTTCATGACTATCATCTGCAGGATAAAATCTAAGCTCCTCAGCCATTCAGTGCCCTCCTCAATCTATGTCCAATTTATCCTCGACTCATTGTCTTACTGCTGCTCAGTGTTCACCATCTACCAGAGGCTGCCACCCTACTTGCCACCTCCAAATACACTGCATTAGTCCTTTTCCCGCAATGCCCCCTTTAGGAAAGCTACTTGCCACTCCAACTCTGCTTCTCTCCAAAATCCAAATCCTACCTGTCCGCCTAGGCCAAACTCGAGTCCTGTATCCTTTGTTGAACCTTCTCTGGCTATCCCTGGTCCATAGTCGCCTCTGGATCCTTTGAGCTTTTTTAGCCGGATTACCAACACTTTCTTTTACCCTTAGTTACAGTAACATAAATTTGATAAACATGATTAGAATGATGTACATCTACGAGTAGGTATTAACATGGAAAGATGTCTGTGATTATTGTTGTTGTTGTTGCCATCAAGTTGTCTCTGACTCATGGTGACCCCACTTACAACCAAATGAAACATTGCCCGGTCCTGCACCAATCTCATGATCATTGGTATACTCGAGTCCATTTTTGCAGCCACTGCATATCTTGAGTGCCTTCCAAACGAGGGGCTCATTTCCCAACACTATATTGAACAATATTTTGTTGTGACCCATAAGGTTTTCGTTGGCTAACTTTTAGAAGTAGTTTGCCTGACTTTTTTTTCTGGTCTGTCTTAGTCTGGAAGCTCCACTAAAACCCGTCTACCATGGGTGCCCCTGCTGGTATTTGAAATACAGGTGGCATAGCTTCCTGCATAATAGCAACATGCAAGCCACCGCAGTACAACGTACTCATAGATGAGTGGAGGCATGATACACTGCGATTTAAGGGGATAAAACAGTACCCATTGTATCATCCATTTGTGTTAAAATATACGTGTGTATATATATGTAAATGCACACGGATGCTAGGGAAACTTTCACTTTTTATTCTGTTGTTTGAATTTTTTCCAGTAAGTATGTACAATTTTTTTTCTATTAAAAAGACATTTTTTAAAGACTGTAACAAGCATTTATAAGGTAACTACTGTGTGCCAAGTGCTGCTCTAGGTGCTGGCAATATTGAAACGTGGTCCTTGCTTCCTGCAGAGTTCACAGTCTTGTGGGAGAGGTACCAGTAGAAGGCATGAGGCGATGATGTAGTAAGTGCTACAAAAGAGAGAGATGTAAACTGCTGCGAGACACAAAGGAGCTGGATGCTAACTCTGAAGGATGAAAATCAAGGACTGAACCAGGAGGGGGAAGGGTGAGTGGGTGTTTATCGAGAGGCATTTTTTTGTGGGGGGAAAGGCATGGGCCAAAACAAAAAAGCATTTAAGCTCGTGCCTTGCTTGGGGAGTAGTGAGTCATTTTGTGTGGACAGAGAATAGCATACAGAGCACTGAGGCAGGAGAGAAGGCAGCAAAGGAGAGTCATACTGTGAAGATCGTTGAGTGATGAGATTGGAAACCCATTCTTTATACAACAGGAAACCGCAGTTTTAAGTATGGGTACAGTATGATTGTATACTTCCTGATATTGTTCTTTGATTACTTCATTATGTTTTTAGTAATCTCTTTATGTCTTTTGCATGTATCTTGGTCCTCCAACCCCAGATGGAGTCCAGGCTTTTAAAAGGGAGCAACAGAGGCAGCTGGGAATTTGTTCCCTTACAGAGTGATGTAATTGTCTTAATAAGCACATTATCCACGATTCTTATTAGAATGTAGAAAGTGTCTATCTCAGGTACGATGTTCTGGTCGTAGTTTTACCCTAGGAACGTGATATCTCATTTCTTAGAATTGCTGCCTGAGTGATCAATGGAATAGACTTCACTGCATCCCTCTTTCCCCTTCTCTCCCCCTACCCCAGTTCCCATACCCAGCAACCCACTGGCAGGCCCAGGCAATGTGGAACCCATCTGCACTCCTCCCACACCACTGCAGCTGGTTTTGTGGGTGTGCTGGAGAGATGGCTGGCTGGCCCAGAGAGCATACACATGGCTCCTGATGATAACACCTCAAGCAGAGGAAAAGAAAAACGGTTTTCCTTGGATGGCAGTGTGTACGGTGGGCTGAGCTGTTTGGCACAATCCCTGCAGCTGTGTATTCATGAAGCTACATTTAAGTAAAAAAAAAAAAACACACACACAAAAAACAAAAAATCTCTCAATGACATAATACAAGCTTCAATTTGGTTGGCTATTTAAGTGTTTGTTTGCTTCCAGCTACAGACATGAGCCCCCAGAAAAGTTTAAACTCCCACTGCACAGGAAAGCAGGGACGGATTCTGCAAAATGTGACACCATTTGGCTGAGTTTCCCAACTGCTCAGATGATTTTCTATGGCACATGTTCTCAGTGGACGGAAGAGAGACAGAAGTGCCATTTCACAGTCTAGGCAGGGAGTAGGCAATGAGGCAAAAGTAGGGGTGAGGAGGCTAGAAACATGTAATGTTTCCATGTAAGGTGTATTCAAATGAAAAATGAGTCACCACACTGATTCAGTCAGAGAAATACACTTGCCTGACACAGCGTTGCCTGCTCCCCAAACATCCATGCTACCAACAGATTAATTCTGAATCAGCTAGGCCCATGCACTCTTTTCTCTCTTTTCTTGGGTCCAGTGTTTATCCATGGTTGACATACTTATGGGTGAAGGCTTTGGACTACCAAGTGGAGAACGATGGATTGTGTTTTCTTCCTTACTTAGTTTTAAAGATAGGAAAGCTGGAAATTGAACATGTGTTTGCTAAAAATTAAGTAAGCCTGGGCTGCCTACATGTAAGTTATAAACCAATTGCTGGAGGATGAGCCAACATGGCACCCTAGACAAATGCAACATGCCATCCCTGTGCAGCAAAGACCCAAAAAGCTAAGTAAAACATCAGTCCTGGATCCCTAAGCATCAAATGAAGGGATAAAGAACTAGATCAAACACCAAACAGAAGAAGAAATTGATGAAAAACAGAACAAGAAGGGATGCAGAGTGGAGGTCCCCTGCCAACTAACATGGCACAGTGTCACTATATTGAAGCACAGCCAGCAACGACTTCAGAGAGGGAATACAGGAAGGCAAATTCATGGAACTCCCAATGGGAGACACAGTACCCAGTAACCAGAGAAACACGTTTTCCACCCCTCACCCTTTTGGTGAGTAGAAGCAAGAGTTCCCCATCCTGCCAGCTGCTACCTCTAGGGTCTAAAATACAAGCCCCTACAACCTGGCCTTCCCCCTCCCATCATACGGCTTTTTTTTTTCTTTCTTCCTTTTCTTTATCCCTCTCACCTAGCCCTGTATACAAACTTTCCGACTTCTATCAGGCTCCACCCTCACATGTCAGCTACCACCACACTACCCCCCCCTTTTGTTTTTCTTTCTCTTGTTTCTCCCTCCCACCAACCAACGTATGCCACCTCCGTGCCTTACCACCAGCCCCTGCCATACTGCCCAAATAGAGTGCCACTGGCACACCAACCCACCAGTGCCCTGGATCTGCCACACCCCTACACACTGGCCACTACCATGCAGCCATTTATTTCTTAATTTCTTTTTTTTCTTTCTTTCTCCCACCTAGTCCCATGTTCATCCTCCCCCACCCCACAGGGTCTTGGTTCTGCCCTACCCCAACATGTCAGCTACCACCGTGGCACCCCCCTTTTTTTCTTTCTCCCTTCCACCTAGCCCCATACACCTCCTGCCCTTCCCACCAGGCCCTGCTGCACCACCACAGCTAGAGCATCCGGAGTGCTCAGGCCCACCACTGCACTGGGTCTGCACTGCCCTTCCCCACCCACCACTTGACCAGCTCTTGAGTGGTGCAAAGCAAGCCCATACCACTCCCCCTATGACACCACCAACTATTTGGCAAGGGGCTGTGAACACTCCCACACCGCTGCACCAACATCAGGAGATAGGTAGTGCCCACCCATTCTGCCCTCAGCCACCTTGCCAAACCAGTGTATGACAAAGTGGGCTCGCCTTGCCTGCTGCTGCTCTGCCCACCTAGACAAGGTGGTGAGAGCTATTATGTCCTCAAATCAGCAAGCAGCAAAGCATGCCTGGCCAGCCCACCCTAGGCATATCAAAACAAAACAAAAAAGCAGAGTGAAACAAACATACAATCAATAAATAAAGAAAATAGTACCTTAATATCTCAGAGACAGAAGAAAATATCAAAAGTATAAAAGAGCAGGAGAAGATGACTACAGCAAGTGACCAAAATAATCAGACAACATTTTGGTAGAAGAAAAGGCAGTGGAACTACCTAATGTGGAATTCACAAGAATACATTCAGGCCTTTCAAAGAGACTAGGAAAAAGATCAAGGAAAACAGACAAAACTAAGGAAAAAATAGACAAAATCATGGAAAACACAGGCAAAACCAGCAAAAACGTAGCCCAAATCAAGGAAAACACAGATAAAGCAATAGAAGAATTCAGAGAAATAATACAAAAACAAAATAAATAAACAATTTAGAAATTATACAAAAACAGCAACCAGAAATCCAAAAGATAAACAATGAAATTTTCAAAACAAACAACACAGTAGTAGGCTTTAGAAACAAATTTGAAACAATGAAAGACAGAATCAGTGAATTGAAGACAAGTCCATGGATGGCATTTGTTTGAGGAAAACAGAAAAAATGAAGGAAACCAAACAATAATGTGGAACACAGACAAGACCAAAAATTTCTGATGATTAGAGTTCCAGAACAGAGAGAGGGAAATGGAAAACACAGAGAAGATTGTCGAAGACTTGTTGGCAGAAAATTTCTCAAATATTATGAAAGATAAAAAGCTGACCATCCAAGAAACTCAACAAACCCCATATAGGGTAGAACCCAAAAGAAAGTCACCAAGACATATAATTGCACTTACCAAAAAGAAAGAATCCTGAGAGCAGCTAAGAAAAACGAAAAATCACATACAAAGGGGAAACAATAAAACTAAGCTCTGATTATGAGTAGAAATAATGCAGGCAAGAAGTCAATGGGATGATATATAAAACCTTAAAAGAAAAATAATGCCAACCAAGAATAATATGTTCTGCAAAACTCTCTCTCAAATATTATGGCAAAATTAGGACATTTTCAGATAAACAGAAATTAAGGGAATCTGTAAAAACCAAACTTATAATAAATATTAAAGGCAATCCTCAGTTAGAGAACCAATAACATCAGACAACAACCAGGTTCTAGAACACAGGAAAGTGCCAGCCAGATACCAACTTAGGTAACCAAAACCAAACCCATTGCCATCAAGTCAATTCCAACTCAAAGTAACCCTATAGGTCAGAGTAGAACAACCCCATAGAATTTCCAAGGAGCAGCTGGTAGATTCAAACGGCCAAACTTTTGGTTAGCAGCCAAGCTCTTTACCACTGCACCACCAGGGCTCCAACTTAGCTAAAGAACTCTCATTAATAAAACAAAGCTAAAAGACTTAAAATAGGGAAGCAGAGACATCAATCTGTAAATGAAAACATCAAAACAATAAAAGGAGGGAATAAACAGTGAAATAGAAAACTTCCAAATGGAGAGAAACTCACAGCCACCAGAAGAAATATCAAGTAATAAAAGACTGGCCCAAACTTAGGAAGATAAGGGTAAATTTCAAGGTAACAACAAAGAAAGTTAACAGTCTGGAGCCAAGATGGCGGAATAGACAGACGCATCCTGTGAGCCCTCTTTGCAACAAAGACCCAAAAAAACAAGTGAAACGAGTATATTTGTGACAAGCTGGGAGCCCTGAGCACCAAAGGCAAGCTTAGACAACAAACTGAGGGGTAGGGGGAAGAAGAGACTGTTCAGAAGTGGAGAGGAGTTACCGGACCTGAATCTCAGGGAGCACTCAGGTGCCATTCCTGGAGCGGCGGCAGCAGCAGACTGGTACTAGTGTTTGGCCGCAGTTTCCTCAGGGAGAAGCAGCCAGGCACACAGCTCACTCCGGAACCTGAGAAGAACAGCGCTCACGGCAAAAGCTAATTACTTGTGTATATTTTACCGCACCCTCCCACCCCCAAGTCGGCTTCAGCGGCTGAGTCCCTGGGCCTGAGATAGGCCCTGTTGAGCACCTAGAGCCATCCTCCCAGCCTTGGGGAAGGAAAAAATTTGCAAGTGGTGGGAAAAGATAATTTGCTAGCTCCATTAACCCGGGGGGAGCTCAGGACAGAAGCGGCTCCTGTCCAGGCATAAACCGTCCATGAACCTTGAGCACCTTTCCCTTCTGCATGGACCTGTGTGGGCCTATTTTGGGAGACTAGGCCCTTGTCGGCAAACTTCAACCAGTTCAGCTGTGTGGTGGAGAGGTGGGTGTTTGCCTATTAAACAAGGTCTTCACCTACCTACAACAGGGACCTAAGGACTGACAGCTCCACTCAGGTCACCCAGTCACCCACGACAGGTGTCCAAAGATAACTGGTACCTCCCAGTCCTTACAACCAAAGACTTTGGGTGCCCATGGTCCCTCTGCAGAACCCACCCACCAGCACACTGTAGGGAACAGAGACGTGTTTTCCTCAGAGACACTCGGGGGTCAGTTCTCAGCCCCCTGCCTTGTTCAGAGCGTGAGCCCCTGCTGCAATCACATACCGGTATATACGCCAATCATCCTTGCCCCTCTAAGACTATAGGACAGAGCTCGTACCACACACTTGATGATCAGCTACTTGGAAACCTGAGCTGAATTCATGCAAGAAAACTGAATGGACCCCTAGACTAATATACCTGATAACAGCTCTAGCCAGCTGGGAACAGGACATCAGAGCTCCAAAAGTGAAAATAATCAAGCTAGCTCAATCAAGCAACCCATAGGGGTATACCAAAACAAGACAAAGCAAGCAGCTACAACACAGTAAGCAAGCATGAACTAATACAATAACGTATAGATGGCTTGGAGAAAACAGTCAATATCAAGTCACATAAAGAAACAGACCATCAAGATGGTGGACTAGGCAGACGCTACCTCAGAGCCCTCTAACAACAAAAACACGGAAAAACAAGTGAATCGATCACATACATAACAATCTACGAACCCTGAACAACAAACACAGATTTAGAGACGGAGAACGAACTAATACGGGGAAGCAGCGATTGTTTTCAGAGCCTGGAGCCAGCGTACCAGTCAGGTACGGCACAAGCACAGAGAGCTGCTCCACCTCCCTGAACTAACCCCAGGAGGGGGACCAGCCGGTTCCACAGGCGGCGTGGGACGCAGCCGGTAGGAGAAGTCCCCGGGAGGCAGTGACTGGTCTTGGAACGGGGAGAGCAGCGTCCCAGCCAGGGAACCATCCCGCCGGGATTTGGACTGGACGCAGGTAAGGCATAAACACGGAGAGCTGCTCCACCCCCCTGAACTAACCCCGGGAGGGGGCCCAGCTGGTTCGGGCGGGCAGCGTGGGACGCAGCCGGTAGGAGAAGTCCCCGGGAGGCAGCGACTGGTATTGGAGTGGGGAAAACAGCATCCCAGCCGGAACACTCGGTCATGGCACAAGCACGGGGAGCTGCTCCACCCACCTGAACTAACCCCGGGAGGCGGCCCAACTGGTTCGCCGGGGCGGCACGGCAACGTGGCTGGAGGGACGAGAAGTCCCAGGAGACAGCGACAGATTTTGGAGTCGAGAGTGAACCGTCCCAGTAGGGGAGCCTTGACGCTGCGCATGGGGCTGGAAGCGGAGGATCTGACCTTGACTCCAGCGGGCCAGACCCCCCGGGGGCAATCTTCACACAGCCAGCACACATAGGCGACGCGCCCCGTGGGAATCTCAGATAAAATAGTCATTCCAAGCAAGACAAGCAACTCTGGCTATATTCTGAGGTGCTACTCTCCCATCTCTCTGTTCCCTCCCCCACCCTCCCCAGGCGGCTTCATTAACATCCGAATAGCCTGAGCCAGAGGGAGAACTCTGATAGGGATCTGACTGCATTTTTTTTTAGCGGATTTTCTGGAAAAACTAGTTTCCCAGTGATGGCTCGGAGACAACAATCCATATCAAACCACTTAAAGAAGCAGACCATGACAGCTTCTCCAACCCCCCAAACAAAAGAATCAAAATCTTTCCCAAATGAAGATACAATCCTGGAATTATCAGATACAGAATATAAAAAAACTAATTTACTGAATGCTTCAAGACATCACAAATGAAATAAGGCAAACTGCAGAAAAAGCCAAGGAACACACTGATAAAACTGTTGAAGAACTCAAAAAGATTATTCAAGAACATAGTGGAAAAATTAATAAGGTGCAAGAATCCATAGAGAGACAGCATGTAGAAATCCAAAAGATTAACAATAAAATTACAGAATTAGACAACGCAGTAGGAAGTCAGAGGAGCAGACTCGAGCAATTAGAATGCAGACTGGGACATCTGGAGGACCAGGGAATCAACACCAACATAGCTGAAAAAAAATCAGATAAAAGAATTAAAAAAAATGAAGAAACCCTAAGAATCATGTGGGACTCTATCAAGAAGGATAACCTGCGGGTGATTGGAGTCCCAGAACAGGGAGGGGGGACAGAAAACACAGAGAAAATAGTTGAAGAACCCCTGACAGAAAACTTCCCTGACATCATGAAAGACGAAAGGATATCTATCCAAGATGCTCATCGAACCCCATTTAAGATTGATCCAAAAAGAAAAACACCAAGACATATTATCATCAAACTCACCAAAACCAAAGATAAATAGAAAATTTTAAAAGCAGCCAGGGAGAAAAGAAAGGTCTTCTTCAAGGGAGAATCAATAAGAATAAGTTCAGACTACTCAGCAGAAACCAAGCAGGCAAGAAAGGAATGGGACGACATATACAGAACACTGAAGGAGAAAAACTGCCAGCCAAGGATCATATATCCAGCAAAACTCTCTCTGAAATATGAAGGCGAAATTAAGATATTTACAGATAAACACAAGTTCAGAGAATTTGCAAAAACCAAACCAAAGCTACAAGAAATACTAAAGGATATTGTTTGGTCAGAGAACCAATAATATCAGGTACCAGCACAACACAAGGTCACAAAACAGAACGTCCTGATATCAACTCAAATAGGGAAATCACAAAAACAAACAAATTAAGACTAATTAAAAAAAAATACACATAACAGGGAATCATGGAAGTCAATAGGTAAAAGATCAAAATAATCAAAAAGAGGGACTAAATACAGGAGGCATTGAACTGCCAGATGGAGAGTGATACAAGGCGATATAGAACGATACAAGTTAGGTTTTTACTTAGAAAAATAGGGGTAAATAATAAGGTAACCACAAAAAGGTATAACAACTCTATAACTCAAGATAAAAGCCAAGAAAAACGTAACGACTCAACTAACATAAAGTCAAACACTATGAAAATGAGGATCTCACAATTTACTAAGAAAAACGTCTCAGCACAAAAAAGTATGTGGAAAAATGAAATTGTCAACAACACACATAAAAAGGCATCAAAATGACAGCACTAAAAACTTATTTATCTATAATCACCCTGAATGTAAATGGACTAAATGCACCAATAAAGAGACAGAGAGTCACAGACTGGATAAAGAAACACGATCCATCTATATGCTGCCTACAAGAGACACACCTTAGACTTAGAGACACAAACAAACTAAAACTCAAAGGATGGAAAAAAATATATCAAGCAAACAATAAGCAAAAAAGAAGAGGAGTAGCAATATTAATTTCTGACAAAATAGACTTTAGACTTAAATCCACCACAAAGGATAAAGAAGGACACTAGATAATGATAAAAGGGACAATTGATCAGGAAGACATAACCATATTAAATATTTATGCACCCAATGACAGGGCTGCAAGATACATAAATCAAATTTTAACAGAAATGAAAAGTGAGATAGACACCTCCACAATTATAGTAGGAGACTTCAACACACCACTTTCGGAGAAGGACAGGACATCCAGTAAGAAGCTCAATAGAGACACGGAAGATCTAATTACAACAATCAACCAACTTGACCTCATTGACTTATACAGAACTCTCCACCCAACTGCTGCAAAATATACTTTTTTTTCTAGCGCACATGGAACATTCTCTAGAATAGACCACATATTAGGTCATAAAACAAACCTTTGCAGAGTCCAAAACATCAAAATATTACAAAGCATCTTCTCAGACCACAAGGCAATAAAACTAGAGATCAATAACAGAAAAACTAGGGAAAAGAAATCAAATACTTGGAAAACGAACAATACCCTCCTGAAAAAAGACTGGGTTATAGAAGACATCAAGGAGGGAATAAGGAAATTCTTAGAAAGCAATGAGAATGAAAATACTTCCTATCAAAACCTCTGGGACACAGCAAAAGCAGTGCTCAGAGGCCAATTTATATCGATAAATGCACACATACAAAAAGAAGAAAGAGCCAAAATCAGAGAACTGTCCCTACAACTTGAACAAATAGAAAGTGAGCAACAAAAGAATCCATCAGGCACCAGAAGAAAACAAATAATAAAAATTAGAGCTGAACTAAATGAATTAGAGAACAGAAAAACAATTGAAAGAATTAACAAAGCCAAAAGCTGGCTCTTTGAAAAAATTAACAAAATTGATAAACCATTGGCTAGACTGACTAAAGAAATACAGGAAAGGAAACAAATAACCCGAACAAGAAACGAGAAGGACCACATCACAACAGAGCCAAATGAAATTAAAAGAATCATTTCAGATTATTATGAAAAATTGTACTCTAACAAATTTGAAAACCTAGAAGAAATGGATGAATTCTTGGAAAAACACTACCTACCTAAACTAACACATTCAGAAGTAGAACAACTAAATAGACCCATAACAAAAAAAGAGTTTGAAATGGTAATCAAAAAACTTCCAACAAAAAAAAGCCCTGGCCCGGACGGCTTCACTGCAGAGTTCTACCAAACTTTCAGAGAAGAGTTAACACCACTATTTCTGAAGGTATTCCAAAGCATAGAAAATGATGGAATACTACCCAACTCATTCTATGAAGCCACCATCTCCCTGATACCAAAACCAGGTAAAGACATCACAAGAAAAGAAAATGACAGACCTATATCCCTCATGAACATAGATGCAAAAATCCTCAACAAAATTCTAGCCAATAGAATCCAACAACACATCAAAAAAATAATTCACCATGATCAAGTGGGATTTATACCAGGTATGCAAGGCTGGTTTAATATCAGAAAAACCATTAATGTAATCCATCACATAAATAAAACAAAAGACAAAAACCACATGATCTTATCAATTGATGCAGAAAAGGCATTTGACAAAGTTCAACACCCATTTATGATAAAAACTCCTACCAAAATAGGAATTGAAGGAAAATTCCTCAACATAATAAAGGGCATCTATGCAAAGCCAACAGCCAATATCACTCAAAATGGAGAGAACCTGAAAGCATTTCCCTTGAGAACGGGAACCAGACAAGGATGCCCTTTATCACCGCTCTTATTCAACATCGTGCTGGAAGTCCTAGCCAGGGCAATTAGGCTAGACAAAGAAATAAAAGGTATCCGGATTGGCAAGGAAGAAGTAAAGTTGTCACTATTTGCAGATGACATGATTATATACACAGAAAACCCTAAGGAATCCTCCAGAAAACTACTGAAACTAATAGAAGAGTTTGGAAGAGTCTCAGGTTATAAAATAAACATACAAAAATCACTTGGATTCCTCTACATCAATGAAAAGAACACCAAAGAGGAAATAACCAAATCAATACCATTCACAGTAGCCCCCAAGAAGATAAGATACTTAGGAATAAATCTTACCAAGGATGTAAAAGACCTATACAAAGAAAACTACAAAGCTCTACTACAAGAAATTCAAAAGGACATACTTAAGTGGAAAAACATACCTTGCTCATGGATAGGAAGACTTAACATAGGAAAAATGTCTATTCTACCAAAAGCCATCTATACATTTAACTCACTTCCGATCCAAATTCCAATGTCATATTTTAAGGGGATACAGAAACAAATCACCAATCTCATATGGAAGGGAAAGAAGCCCCGGATAAGCAAAGCATTACTGAAAAAGAAGAAGAAAGTGGGAGACCTCACTCTACCAGATTTCAGAAGCTATTATACAGCCACAGTAGTCAAAACAGCCTGGTACTGGTATAACAACAGGCACATAGACCAATGGAACAGAATTGAGAACCCAGACATAGATCCATCCACATATGAGCAGCTGATATTTGACAAAGGACCAGTGTCAATTAATTGGGGAAAAGAAAGCCTTTTTAACAAATGGTGCTGGCGTAACTGGATATTCATTTGCAAAAAAATGAAACAGGACCCATACCTTACACCACGCACAAAAACTAACTCCAAGTGGATCAAAGACCTAAACATAAAGACTAAAACGATAAAGATCATGGAAGAAAACATTGGGACAACCCTAGGAGCCCTAATACAAGGCATAAACAGAATACAAAACATTACTAAAAATGATGAAGAGAAACCCGATAACTGGGAGCTCCTAAAAATCAAACACCTATGCTCATCTAAAGACTTCACCAAAAGAGTAAAAAGACCACCTACAGACTGGGAAAGAATTTTCAGCTATGACATCTCCGACCAGTGCCTGATCTCTAAAATCTACATGATTCTGTCAAAACTCAACCACAAAAAGACAAACAACCCAATCAAAAAGTGGGCAAAGGATATGAACACACATTTCACTAAAGAAGATATTCAGGCAGCCAACAGATACATGAGAAAATGCTCTCGATCATTAGCCATTAGAGAAATGCAAATTAAAACTACGATGAGATTCCATCTCACACCGGCAAGGCTGGCGTTAATCCAAAAAACACAAAATAATAAATGTTGGAGAGGCTGCGGAGAGATTGGAACTCTTATACACTGCTGGTGGGAATGTAAAATGGTACAACCACTTTGGAAATCTATCTGGCGTTATCTTAAACAGTTCGAAATAGAACTACCATACAACCCAGAAATCCCACTCCTAGGAATATACCCTAGAGATACAAGAGCCTTCATACAAACAGATATATGCACACCCATGTTTATTGCAGCTCTGTTTACAATAGCAAAAAGCTGGAAGCAACAAAGGTGCCCATCAACGGATGAATGGGTAAATAAATTGTGGTATATTCACACAATGGAATACTACGCATCGATAAAGAACAGTGACGAATCTGTGAAACATTTCATAACATGGAGGAACCTGGAAGGCATTATGCTGAGCAAAATTAGTCAGAGGCAAAAGGACAAATATTGTATAAGACCACTATTATAAGATCTTGAGTAATAGTAAACCTGAGAAGAACACACACTTTTGTGGTTACAAGGGGGCAAGGGAGGGAGGGTGGGAGAGGGTTTTTTATTGATTAATCAGGAGATAAGAAATGCTTTAGGTGAAGGGAAAGACAACACTCAATACATGGAAGGTCAGCTCAATTGGACTGAACCAAAAGCAAAGAAGTTTCCGGGATAAAATGAATGCTTCAAAGGTCAGCGAAGCAAGGGCGGGGGTCTGGGGAACATGGTTTGCGGGGACTTCTAAGTCAATTGGCAAAATAATTCTGTTATGAAATCATTCTGCATCCCAGTTTGAAATGTGGCGTCCGGGGTCTTAAATGCTAACAAGCAGCCATCTAAGATGCATCAATTGGTCTCGACCCACCTGGAGCAAAGGAAAATGAAGAACGCCAAGGCCACATGACAACTAAGAGCCCAAGAGACAGAAAGGGCCACATGAACCAGAGACCTACATCATCCTGAGACCAGAAGAACTAGTTGGTGCCCGGCCACAACCCATGACTGCCCTGACAGGGAGCACAGCAGAGGACCCCTGAGGGAGCAGGAGATCAGTGGGACACAGACCCCAAATTCTCATAAAAAGACCAAACTTAATGGTCTGACTGAGACTAGAGGAATCCCGGCAGCCATGGTCCCCAGACCTTCTGTTGGCACAGGACAGGAACCATCCCCGAAGACAACTCATCAGACATGAAAGGGACTGGTCAGCGGGTGGGAGAGAGACGCTGATGAAGAGTGAGCTAATTATATCAGGTGGACACTTGAGATTGTGTTGGCAACTCTTGTCTGGAGGGGGGATGGGAGGATAGAGAGAGAGAGAAGCCGGAAAAATTGTCACGAAAGGAGAGAGTGAAAGGGCTGACTCAAGAAGGGGAGAGCAAGTGGGAGTAGGGAGTGAGATGTATGTAAACTTATATGTGACAGACTGATTGGATTTGTAAACGTTCACTTGAAGCTTAATAAAAGTTAATAAAAAAAAATATTAAAAAAAAAAAAAAAAAGAAACAGACCATGATCACCTCAACAGGCTCTCAAAACAAAGAGTCCAGGGATCTTTTAGATGAAAGTGTATTCCTGGAATTACCAGAGCCAGAATACAGAAGTTTAATATACAGAACGCTTCAAGACATCAGGAAGGAAATGAGACAATATGCAGAACAAGCCAAAGGACACACAGATAAAGAAATTAGAAAGATTATTCAGGAACATAATGAAAAGTTTAATAAGCTGGAAAAATCCATAGACAGACAGCAATCAGAAATTCAGAAGGTTAACAATAAAATTACAAAAGTAGACAACTCAACAGAAAGAGGAGCAGAATTGAGCAAGTAGAAGCTAGAATTTCTGAACTTGAAGATAAATCACTTGGCACTAATATATTTGAAGAAAAATCAGATAAAAGAATTTAAAAAATGAAGAAACCTTAAGAATCATGTGGGACTTCATCAAGAGAAATAACCTATAAGTGATTGGAGTACCAGAACAGGGAGGGATAACAGAAAATACAGAGAGAATTGTTGACGATTTGTTGGCAGAAAACTTCCTGATATCGTGAAAGATGAGAAGATATCTATCCAAGATGCTCATCAAACTCCACATAAGGTAGATCTTAAAAGAAAGTCACGAAGACATATTATAATCAAACTTGCCAAAACCAAAGATAAAGAGAGAATTATAAGAGCAGCGAGGGATAAAAGAAAAGTCACCTACAAAGGAGAACCAAAAAGAATAAGCTCGGACTACTGGGCAGAAACCATGCAGGCAAGAGGGCAATGGGATGACATATTTTGAAAATTGAAGGAAAAAAATTGCCTGCCAAGAATCATATATCCACCAGAACTGTCTCTTAAATATGAAGGTAAAATTAAGACATTTCTAGATAAACACAAGTTCAGGGAATTCATAAAAACCAAACTGAAACTACAAGAAATACTAAAGGGAGCTCTTTGGTTAGAAAATCAATAATATCAGGTATCACCCCAAGACTAGAACACTGGGCAGAGCAACCAGAAGTCAACCCAGACAGGGAAATCCAAAAAAACAAAGCAAGATTGTATATTAAAAAAAAAAGCTCAAAACAGGGTAACAGTGATGTTATCATGTAAAATAAGACAACATTAAAATAATAAAGAGGGGCTAAGAAATGTAATCATACACCTTCTATATGGAGACGAATTTAAGGAGATACAAAGAAATAAAACAAAATAAAAATTATATAAAAAGAAAAGAAAGTTAACAAACTTACTCACCAAAATAAAAAAGAAGAAATACATAAAGACTCAGTAAAAACAAAATCTGTGATAATGAAAGAAAAGAAAAATTCCACAAACAAAAGGAACTCAACACAGGAAAGTAAGAGGAAAAAAGAAAATGTCAGCACCATAAAATAAAATTAAAACATGACAGCAGTACTCATCTCTCTCGATAATCACACTGAATGTAAATGACTTAAATGCACCTGTAAAGAGACAGAGTAGCAGAATGGATAAAAAAAATACAACCCATGAATATGCTATCTCCAAGAGACACACCTTAGACACAAAGACATAAATATATTAAAAATGAAAGGATGGAAACAATAACCAAAAAAGAGCAGGAGTAGCAATACTAATCTCAGATAAAATAGATGTTAAGGCAAAATCAACCATAAAAGACAAGGAAGGACATTATATAATACTTAAAAGTATAATCCACCATGAGGACAAAACCCTAATATCTATGCACGCAATAACAGGGCTCTAGAATACATAAAACTAACTATGAGCACTGTAAAGAGAGATAGGCAGTAGTATAATAATAGTAGGAGATTTCAATACACCACTCTAGGTAAAGGACAGAACATCTGGAAAGAAACTCAACAAAGATACAGAAGATCTAAAGGCCAGAATCAACCAACTTGACCCCATAGAAAGATACAGAACACTCCACCCAACAGCAGAAAAGTATACAATCTTTTCTAATGCATATAGAACATTCTTCAGAATAGACCACATTTTTAGGCCACAAAGCAACCCTCAATAAAATCCAAAACACTGAAATAATACAAAGCATTCTCTCTGATGACAACACCATAAAAGTACAAATCAATAACAGGAAGAGAAAGGAAAAAAAATCAAATATATGGAAATTGAATAACACCTTGCTTGAAATCAACTGGGTAATAGAAGCAATCAAAGAGAGAATCAAAAAATTCCTAGAATCAAACGAAAATGAAAACACATCACACCAAAAACTTTGGGATACAGCAAAGGCAGTGCTCAGAGGTCACTTTATAGCAATAAATGCACCCATCAAAAAAGAACAGGCCTAAATCAAAACGTTAGCCCTACAACTCAAGCAAATAGAAGAGAACAGCAAAAGGAGCTCACAGCCACCAAAAGAAAGCAAATAATAAAGATTAGAGCAGAAATAAATAGAATAGAGAACAGAAAAGCAATAGAAAGAATCTACAAGACCAAAAGCTGTTTTTTTGAGAAGATAAATAGAAAAAGCATTGGCCGAACACACAAAAGAAAATCAGGAAAGGAAGCAAATAACCCAAACAAGCAATGAGATGGGGGACCTTACAACAGACTCAACTGAAATAAAAAGGATCAAAACAGAATAATATGAAAAATTATACTCCAAAAAATTTAAGAACCTAGAGGAAATGGATACATTTCTAGAAACACACTCCCTACCTAAACTAACACAAACTCAGAAAGTCTGAACAGACCCATAACAAGAGATTGAAGATGTAAAAAAAAAAAAAAAAAATCTCAACAACAACAACAATAAAAAAAAAAGCCCTGTCTTGGACAGCTCCACTTGAAAATTCTACCAAACATTAAGAGAAGAGCTCACATTAGTACTTCTCAAACTATTGCAGAACATAAAAAAGGAAGGAATACTCCCAAATTCATTCTATGAAGCCAGCATAACCCTGATACCAAAGCCAGGCAAAAACATCAGAAAAAAAGAAAATTACAGACCAGTATTTCTCATGAATATAGATGCAAAAGTTCTCAACAAAATTCTAGCCAACAGAATTCAGCATCATATAAATAATAATAATAATAATAATACACCATGACCAAGTGGGATTAATATCAGGTTTGCAAGGACGGTCCAACATTAGAAAATCAGTCAAAGTAATCCATTACATATATAGAACAAAAGGAAAGAATCACGCGATCATCTCAATCAACAGAGAAAAGGCATTTGATAAAGTCCAACACCCATTCCTAAAAAACTCTCAATAAAGTAGGTATAGAAGGGAAATTCTTCAACATAATATTTACACAAAACCAACAGCCAACATCATTCTTAATGAAGAAAGGCTGAAATCATTCTCCCTGAGAACTGGAAAAACACAAGGATGCCCTTTATCACCAATCCTATTTAACATTGTGGTGGGAGTCCTAGCTAGAGCAATAAGGCAAGACAAAGAAATAAAGGGCATCCAAATCGGAAAGGAAGAAGTAAAACTATCCCTATTCAAAGATAAGACTCTATACATAGAGAATTCCAAAGATTCCATAAGAAAACTACTAGAACCAATAGAAAGATTGAGCAGAGTCGCAGAATACAAGATAAACATACAAAAATCAGTTGCATTCCTATACACCAATAAAGAGAACTTCAAAAAGAAAATCAGGAAAACAATACCATTTACGATAGCCCCCCAAAAGGTAAAACACTTAGGAATAAATCTAACCAAGGATGTAAAAGATGTATACAAAAGAAACTACAAAAGTGTATAGCAAGAAAACAGGAGACCTACGTAAGTGGAAAAACATAAACCATGCTCATGGATAGGAAGACTCGACACTGTGAAAATGTCTATTCTACCCAATGCGATCTACAGATATAATGTAATCCCATTTCAAATACCAACAGTACTTGTTCCAGCTTCGAGTTGCAATACTGAAGGATTCTATGGGGAAAATATTAAACAGCACAGGAAGCATCAAAGAAGGTGGAAGGAATACACACAGTCACTATACCAAAAAGAATTGGTGGATATTCAACTGTTTCACAAGGTAGCATGTGATCGGGAATGGATGGTACTGAAGGAAGAAGTCCAAGTGGCACTGAAAGCATTTGCGAAAAAAAAAAAAAAGGCTCCAGAAATTGATGGAATACCAATTGAGATGTTTCAACAAACAGACGCAGCTCTGGAAGTACTCACTCATCTATACAAAAAATTTGGAAGATAGCTACTGGTCAACCGACTAGAAAAGATCTATATTTATGCCTATTCCAAAGAAAGATGATCCAACAGAATGTGGAAATTATCAAACAATATCATTAACATTACACACAAGTAAAATTTTGCTGAAGATCTTTCAAAAGCTGCTGTAGCAGTGTATCGACGGAATTGCCAAAAATTCAAGCCAGATTCAGAAGAGGACATGGAACCAGGTATATCAATGCTGATCCAGGCTGAAAGCAGAGAATCAAGAAAGATGTTTACCTGTGTTTTATTGACTATGCCAAAGGCATTCAACTTTGTGGATCATAACAAATTATGGATAATGTTGCAAAGAATGGGAATTTCAGAACACTTAATTGTGCTTATGAGGAAATTCTACATACATCAAGAGGCAGTCATTCAAACAGAACAAGGGGATACTGCCTGGTTTAAAGTCAAGAAAGGAGTGCACCAGAGTTGTATCCTTTCCCCATACTTTTTCAGTCTGTATGCTGAGCAAATAATCTGAGAAGCTGCATATATGAAGAAAAGGGCAGCATCAGGACTGGAGGAAGACTCATTAACAACCTGCATTATGCAGATGACACAACCTTGCTTGCTGAAAGTGACGAAGACTTGAAGCACTTACTGTTGAAGATCAAAGGCCACAGCATTTAGTATGGATTACACCTCAACATAAAGAAAACAAAAATTCTCACAACTAGGCCAATAAGCAACATTGTGATAAATGAAGAAAATATTGAAGTTGTCAAGAATTTCATTTTACTTGAATCTTCAGTTAACACCCATGGAAGCGGCACTCAAGAAATCAAGACACATCACATTGGGCAAATCTGCTGCAAAAGACCTCTTTAAAGTGTTAAAAAGCAAAAATGTCACCTTAAAGACTAAGGTGTGCCTGACCCAAGCCATGGTGTTTTCAATCACCTTATATGCATGCAGAAGCTGGACAATGAATGAGGAATACCAAAGAAGAACTGATGCCTTTGAATTGTGGTGTTGGCGAAGAACATTGGATATACCGTGGACTGCCAAAAGAACGAACAAGTCTGTCTTAGAAGAAGTACAACCAGAATGCTCCTTAGAAGCAAGGATGGTGAGACTGCGTCTTACATACTTTGGACATGTTGTCAGGAGAGATCAGTCCCTGGAGAAGGACATCATGCTTGGTAAAGTAAACGGTCAGTGAAAAAGAGGAAGACCCTCAGCGAGATAGACTGACACAGTGGCTCCAACAATGGGCTCAAGCATATCAAGGATTGTGAGGATGACGCAGAACTGGTCAGCATTTTGTTCAGTTGTATATAGGGATGGTATGAGTCAGAACTGACTTGATGGCACCTAACGACAACAACACTCTTGAATGAGATGGAAAAAGGAATCACCAACTTTGTATGGAAAGGAAAGAGGTCTTGGATAAGCAAAACATTATTTAAGAAAAAGAACAATGTAAGAGGCCTCATGCTACCTGATCTCAGAACCTGCTATACAGCCATGGTAGTCAAAACACCTTGGTACTGGTACTATGACAGATGTATAGACCAATGGAACAGAATCAAGAATCCAGACATAAATCTACCTGTGGTCACCTGATCTTCAACAAAGAACCAAAGTCCACTAAATGAGGAAAAGAGTCTTTTTAACAAATGATGCTGGCAAAACTGGATGGCCATCTGTAAAATCATGAAATAGGACCCATACTTCACACCATTCACAAAAACTAACTCAAAATGGTTCAAAGACCTAAATATAAAACCTAAAACTATAAAGGTCATGGAAGAAAAAATAGGGACAATGCTAGGGGCCCTAATGCATGGCATAAATACAATACAAGCCATAACCAACAATGAACAAACACCAGAAGATAAACTAGATAATTGGCTACTTCTAAAAATTAAACACTTAGGCCCATCAAAACACTTTACCAAAAGTATAAAAGGAGAACTTACACATGGGAAAAAATTTTTGGCTAGGATATATCTGAAAAGGGCCTAATCTCTAAAATTTATGTAATACTTCAACACCTCAACAACAAAAAGACAAATAATCCAATTTAAAAAATAGACAAATCGTGTGTTCACTTCACCAAAGAAGACATTCGGATGGCTAACGAACACATGAGGAAAACGCTCGCGATCTTTAACTATTAGAGAAACGCAAATCAAAGCTACAATGAAATACCATTTTACCCCAACATTACTGGCACTAATAAAAAAAAAACAGAAAACAACAAATGTTGTCAAGATTGCACTTATAGAAAATGAACTGGTGCCTCCTTAAAAAACTAGAAACAGAAATATCATACAAGGCAGCAATTCTACTATTAGAAATATATCCTAGAGAAATAAAAGCCATCACAGGAGTAGACATATACACCCCATATTCATTGCACCATTATCCACAATAGCAAAAAGATGGAAACAACCTAAGTGCCCACCAACAGATGAATGGATAAACAAATTATGGTACATACACACAATGGAATACTACTCAATGATAAAGAAAATTGATGAATTCCTGAAATATCAAGGACGAACCTGGAAGGCATTATGCTGAGTGAAATAAAACAAACACAAAAGAACAAATATTGTATGAGACCACTATTATAAAAACTCAAGAAAAAGTTTACACAGAGAGAAAAACAATCTTTTGATGGTTACGAGGGAAAAGAGGGATGGGGAGTGGAAATCACTAACTAGATAGTAGACAAGTTAACTTTGGGAAAGGGAAAGACAATATACAATATAGCAGAAGTCAGCGCGACTTGACCAAGGCAAAGTCATAGATTGCAACTAATGTCACAAAGCAATTTGTGTATAAATTTTTGAATGAGAAACTAACTTGCACTGTAAACTTTCACCTAAAGCACATGAAATTAGAAAAAGAAAAGGTGCCGTTGTGTCTATTTCTAACCTCATCTGTGTCAGAATAGAATCGTGCTCCATAGGGTTTTCAACGGCTAACTTTTTGGAAGTAGATTGCCAGGTCTTTCTTCCCAGGTACCTCTCGGTATACTAGAACCTGCAACCTTTCAGTTAACAGATGAGCATATTAACCATTTGCACCACCCAGCTCTACTTAAAAGTCAGGGTGAGATTGAGTGAAGTTAAGATGTCTCTGGGTCAGGTAACTCAGAAATATATGGATGCTCTCCAAACCCAGGCACTCACACCATGAGGTCCTGAGGTAAAGTGCACAAGGAACCAATGGGTGTAGTTTCCCCAATCGATGCTATGAACTCTGGGAGATCAAACACTATTTCTTCTGAGCTAGCCGCTCATGAATACCTTCAGACTGAAGCAGGCCGTGAGGTCTAAGCTTTATTTCACTCCTTCTAATTTTAATTCCCAAGTCCCGGTTGTCTGATTTCACGACCCTCCGGAAGGAAGAAGAATAGAACAAGTAACAGAGACATATGACCAGTCGTACCCCTGGGAGAAAGAGAGAGACAGACAAAGGAGAAAATCCAGCCAGTAATACGCAACTACTCCACAAACATGGGCTAATCAGAGATCTGGAAACTGACCCAGCAGGTCAGCCACCTTCCACTCCTCTCTACAAATAGATTATTGAATTTTTTTTCTTTTAAGCTGGCAGAAAACATCAGGTTGTTAGAACTGGGAAAGATCTCAAAGATCACTTAGTTGAACCAATTATTTTTACAAAAGCAAAGACAGTCAAAAATACTGTGACACATGCCCAGGGTCACACAGCTAGACAGTGGCAGAACAGCAGCTACAATCTAGGGATTCTCTTGAATTCCAGCACTTTCCATGGTACCACCCTGCATGACATGGTTTGGCAGTTCTTCTGTAAACTTGGTGGTTTTCATTTTTGCCCAGGTAGTTTTTTTTACTGAGGCATTTGCTCCGTGTTTCAGAAAAAAATATCTTAAATATCCACAAGTGTTAAGCCATTTTGTGCATCTCAATACTATGGTGTCACTCTGAATGGATTCTGGAATAAATTATCAAATGTTGGTTAAGCATGTTCTCTCAGGACTAAATATACAAATTCTCTGGTGGGGCCCAAATTGGGACATGTATTAATTAGTGAATAATGCAGTCTTACCCTGGATGTATTCCCAGGCTCCCCAAACACTTTTCTATAAACAACAGTCCATGTTGCTGTTATTATATTTCCATTTTGAAGTCCAAAAAAAAAATTAGGCCACTGATCCCAAAAACTCCTTCAAGGCATCTGATCCCTCAGCAGGTGTGTGGGTTGATGGTGTTTAGCAGAAAGGATGGAGGGGACAGAGGCCTGGTGAGGAATGTGGGTCCCCAAAGCCTACAGTTCTAGAAGGTTTTACTTAGTCATTAATTGTAAAGCAAACAAATCCTCATCTTGTTCCAACCGAGGGGCTAAGTGGGTAAAATTTACACATAAGGAAAAAGAAAAAGGGGCCACTCAGCAGGAGCACTTTCCTTTGCCCTAATTCCAGACTGCAGTGCCTGATTTTGTACTGTTTCTATACAAATATCAGAGCCTCTTGCAATCAAGTCAGAGGGGGAGTGTTTAATATAATATGAAATTGATCTTGTTCAAACTCAGAGATTTTGACGTAATTGGATGGGTATGTTAGGCAAAGAAATGTGTGGACAGCAGAGATCTGTGATATTCTCCAAAAATCTTCCTAACGTCTTTACATGGACGAAGGGCAGTACCACAGCAGCCCTCTATTGTGACTTTTTGATTGACTTGTTTGATCCATTTAGCAGGATTGCCCTCAGGGCAGGATGGGCCCCAGAATGATCCCCAGCAGGGCCTGGGATAGGAGCAAATCCCTCCAACCTTCCACTCTTCCCTCAACCTTGTCTCAAACATCCAGGTAACTCTAGAAAAAGATGACATCAAGGCAACTTTGGGTAAGGATCCAAATGAACACTGCTCTCTGAGTGTGGAAAGGTGAGAAAATCTTTTCAACTTGGTCTCAGTGACCAATAAATGATTCAGTTATTCATCCAGAAAATATTTATGAGCACCTACTATGTGTCAGACAATCACTGGCAATATGTTAGTAAACAGACCTAGTGAAATTTACTACCTAGTGGGAAGACAAACAACACACAATGAACACAAAAATGCATTATGTATTAGTCAGGGTTAGGCCAGATGTGGCTGCGATAACAAACTCCAGAATTTCAGCAGCTCAACATGAACATTTTAAGTCCAAAACCCGTCAGACCTATGAAGTGATTTGCTTCTACATGAGTTCTCCTCCATCTTACAGATACACCAGCTGGAACATATGGCCCCCAAGTCACTGAAGGAGGGCATGAAAGAGGTGAGGGACCCAGAACCCAGTGCCCAGTGCCGTCGAAAGCTCTTATAGGCCAGGTCTGGAAGGGACTTACCACTTCCAGATCACTTCTGCCCTCACCCCATTGGCCAAAGCCCAAGTATATGGTTGCCTTCTAGAGAAGTTAAGAAATATAGAGTAGGACATGGGTATTTGTTGAGCAGTCACTTAGACAAGTAATTACAGATTATGAGATGTCTCGGGTGGTGGCGCACCTACCTTCTCCAAGAATAAACCTATGACGTGATTGGCTTCTAGAACCCTCACCAGCCTTGCAGTGATGAGAGGCAGTGAGTTCTATCTACCTACTCTCCAGACCACCCACTCTTTCCAGTGTAGACACTGGGCAATTCCCCTAACTTGCATATACCTTCTGCCAGGCTACACCCTTTGATTCATTGCATGTGTTTGTATCGAGTGTGCACTTGCTGAGCCTGAATTAGATGGTCTCCTGAGAAGTGCGAGCAATTGATTCACTTTTAGCACCTCAACAGGCTCAGTCCTGCCTTTTCTTACACTGTATCCCCTACCTCAAAGGACTCCTTCTCTTTTTCAGCTATCTAAAATCTTTCTTCTAAGTCCCATCTAAAATCCTACCACCCACATAAAGTTTCTGAATTGTCTGAAAAACAATGAGAGATTGAAATTTTTTTTTTAATATTTCAGTCTTTCTTACCTCAAAAAGATTATAAGCTCGTTGAAGAAAGGGGGCAAGCCAGGATTTCTCTCAGTTTCCATAATACCTTCATATGAATTTGTGTGAGGACACAGAATCTGTTCCTCCATGTGGCTCTGGAGGGTGAGTTGTGCCCATGACATTGCCCTTGAACGTGGGTAAGTCCAGAATAGACCAGAAAAAGACTGAGCATCTATAAAATACAATAATAATGTTTGCCCTTCAGTGTTGCAGTAAAGATGAAGGAGCATATACTAAGGTCCCCAGCACTTTTCTAAATGATCCATAAAAACAGCATTGCCCTGTAGTTCGTCTCTGCGTACTGTTGTGGTTTCAGCTTGCTTCTTTGCATGTGTCTCTCTAGTTTACCTGTGCTGACCATCAACTCTATGTAAGTTTTTTAATTCTCTAAGGGAGAGACTCTGAATGGTTAGTTACAAAGTGCGAAGCACCCCTGGTGGGGAGAATTGTCCTGCCGGGATACTGTAAAGGTCACTGGCTGGTCAACCACTGGTTTTACTTTAGACCTGAATTTCCTTCCAATTGGTCATGGCCCTTAGGTAGGATGACATAGCCTAAAATTCAGTGACCCATATGGAAGGGACTGTAACTAGCAGGTCCTGAGATGTTGGTGCTCAATAAATATTTACTGAAAAAATAAATGTGAGGAAAATCCTTTACTGAGCTCACCATCATTGTTGAAACACCTGGGGGAAAAAGAACGAGCAGAGCAGTGCTTCTCAAACATTAACGGGCATTTCAATCACCTGTGGAGCTTGTTAAACTGCAGATTCAATTCATCATGGCTGGGGTGAGGCCTACATTTCTAAGTGGTTCATGAACCCCTCTTTGAGTACCAAGGTAGCAGAGAACCAAATCATTGTCTTTTCTCCCATCCTTCCTTAGTAATCTACTTCTGTGCCAGCATCCCCCTGTTGTTGTTGTTGTTAGTTGCCATTGAGTTGATCCGGACTCATGGTGACTCCAAGCGTGCAGAGAAGAACAGTTTCATAGAACTGCTCCAAAGGCTGTGACCTTTCAGAAACAGATCACCAGGCCTCTCTTCTGAGGCACCTCTGGGTCGGTCCTAACCATCAACGTTTAGGCTAGTAGTAGAGCACTTAACTGTGCCATGCAGGGACAGCAGCCCCAGAGGTGGTGGATTAATGCCATTGACAACTGCTTTTTTAGGAAGATTGAGAGGATGGGCAGCAAATTAAATTCCATTTGCAGTTCAAGTAGTGAAATGGAAAGGTGATTCAGGGTACCCAGTATTCACTGTGCAATGAGGCTGTTTGTCTTTCTACCACTATGAACTCTTTAAGGGCAGGTACCTTCTCATCTTATTGATGTTATACGCTCATTATCTCTCTTAGTGCTTGGCAGGTACGTAGTAGATTGTCAACAAATATTTGTTGAACAGAAATGAATTTCTCTTTGGTATACCCTTTAGATTTTTTATACCCTAAAAGGCCTAGTGTATACAGCAGGAACTTCATAAAAGCTTGTTGAATGAATTAATAAGGATGGAATGATGTAATGACTGTGGTCCTGTGTAGAGGAAAATATTATTTCTCAGCAAAATCATCTGAGCAGGATCATCTCTGTGTGCTCTTAGGGCTAGATGGGCGCTGAGGGAGATACCACTGAAGTTAGACCAAGCCGTTGGCAATGAGTAGGCCTCAGCTGACAATCCGAATTGGTCTGGGCACCATCTGGTGCTATGATTGAAGCCTTTTTCATGCTCACTAATAAAGAACTCAGGCTGGCTTTCTGGAGGACCGGATCATGGGCCGAGCACTGAACCAGTCTGCAGTGGTTGCAGAGGAAGCTGCAGACCTGGGCTGCCATTTCCTTGGGTCCATCGCCAGGGTGCCCTAGAAGGAAACAAAAGGCAAACTCCAGGGGAAGCACTCAAGGGCCTAGGCTTTGTGAGGAGCCCACCAGGGAATACCTGACTGCTAGGCTGGATTGGATGAAAAGCTCCTTTCTCTTTGCTTGGCTCATAAAAGAAGCCCTGTGGCTTGAATCCACCAGCTCTGAGCAATCTCCGACAGCAGAGTGGCTCCGAGACCTGCAGACAGGCAGGGGGACAAATGAAGGGGGAACCACTGCCAACACTGGGAACAAAAGCTTTCTCACATTGCTGGAGTTACAAGGGACGTAGCCTAGGAGTTGTGCTTTCATGAAAAAAAAAAAAAAAAGGAGCATTTGGAGTCTGGGATGGAGTGGACAGAAGAGAATTCTTATTCTTCATGAAAGTCAGGGAGAACTGGAAGCCAGCACCAAAACAGAAGTGTGTTTACACAGTTGACAAATTTCATATAACAAGATTGCTAAAAGCGCATATTCCCCTTCAAACTAGTCTCACTTGCCCTCCTTTAAAACTAGAGCACCAAAGAAATTCTCAGAGAAGGACTACGGGAGCTCGCTTTAGTCCCTTTCCATTTCTTTTTGCCTTATTTCCTCTCTTTTCATCTCTTCAGTTGTCTGCCTGGAATGGGCTAAGTTATGGCAGTGCCTAACGACAAAGTGACTGATAAAGATCAGACTAGAAAATCCTTCTCAAAAATATAACTGTCAGCCCAAGCTGTATTTAGACAGATGGCCTTATCTAGTAACAATTAATGATAGCTAACATTTTTGATCACTTACTGTGTACCACAAACCGCTCATAGCACTTTGGCTATGTTAAGCCAATTAATTGTACAGTCCACTCCTTAGGTGGGGAACATTATAACCATTAACATTTTAGAAAGGGGAAATTGTAAAACAGGTCAAGTAACTGTCACATGGTCACTCAGAGTAAAAAATGACATCAAGATTCAAAGCTGGCCCCAGAGCTTACCTTAAACTCTATACTGTATAGCCTCTGAGATGGAACATCACCATTGGCCTGGTTTCCATGGTGTCCCACCTTCCAAGTAAACCAAAAACACCAAACCTATTGCCATCGAGTCGATTCTGACTCATAGCGAGCCTATAGGACAGGGTAGACCTGCCCCATACGGTTCCCAGGAGTGCCTGGTAGATTTGAACTGCCGACTTTTTGGTTAGCAGCCATAGCTCTTAACCGGTACATCACCAGGGTTTCCACCTTCCAGGTAGCCCTCTCTAATTACTGGGGAGACTGCTGGTCTCCCTCCGGCTTTCATTTTGTCTCTGGATACCACCTCTTAATCATCCACCTCTGTTTCATGTATGGAACGGTTCTTAGGCAAGTTCCACTGAGGCTCCAGGGACTCCCTGCCCAACAGCCCTATCTGGTGTCCCAGTTCCTGTGCTCTGGATGATTCCTGAATGTCTGTCTGATTCATAGCCAGTGCTTCTTCAATCACCTCACTTTACCTTTATTCAGCCCACTGTATATTCTTCCATTCTTGATAATCTTTCATACCTATATTCTGCACTGTATTTAGATGCCAAGAAATCTGGAAGAGAACTACCTGCCCAACTGACTGGAAGAGACCTATATTTGTGCCTATTCCAAAGAAAGATGATCCAAAAGAATGTGAAAATTATCGAACAATATCATTAATATCACACATAAGTAAAATTTTGCTGAAGGTATTTCAAAAACAGTTGCAGTGGTACATCGACAGGGAACTGCCAGAAATTTAGGACAGTTTCAGAAGAGGACGTGAAAACAGGGGTATCATTGCTGATGTCAGATGGATCTTGGTTGAAAGCTGAGAATACCAGAAAGATGTTTACCTGTGTTTTATTGACTATGCAAAGGCATTCAATTCTGTGGATCATAACAAATTATGAATAACATTACGAAGAATGGGAATTCCAGAACACTTAATTGTGCTCATGAGGAGCCTGTATACATAGGCCAAGAGGTAGCCATTCAAACAGAACAAGGGGATACTGCGTGGTTGAAAATGAGGAAAGGTATGAGTCAGGGTTGTATCCTTCCACCATACTTATGCAATCTGTATCCTGGGCACATAATCCAAGAAGCTGGACTATATGAAGAAGAACAGGGCATCAAGATTGGAGGAAGACTCATTAACGACCTGCATTATGCAGATGACACAACCTTGCTTGCTGGAAGTGAAGAGGACTTACAGCACTTACTGATGAAGATCAAAGACTACAGTCTTCAGTATGGATTACACCTCAAGATAAAGAAAACAAAAATCCTCACAACTGGACCAATAATGATAAAGGGGAAAATATTGACTTTGTCAAGGATTTCATTTTACTTGGATCCACAGTTAACACCATGGAAGCAGCAGTCAAGAAATCAAACAATGATGTATTGCATTGGGCAAATCTGCTGCAAAAGGCCTCTTTAAAATGTTAAAAAGCAAAGATGTCACTTTGAGGACTAAGGTGTGCCTGACCCAAGGCATGGCATTTTCAGTCTCCTCATATGCATGTGAAAGCTGGATAATGAATAAGGAAAATTGAAGAAAAATTGATGTTTTTGGATTATGATGTTGGCGAAGAATATTGAATAAAGCATGAAATGACTGAAGAACAAAAAAAGTCTGTCTTGAAAAAAGTACAGCAGGGGTGCTCCTTTGAAGTGAGGATGGTGAGACTTTGTCTCACATACTTTAGACATGTTGTCAGGAGGGACAAGTCCATGGAGAAGGACATCATGCTTGGTAGATAAAGGGCAGCAAAAAAAGAGGAAGACCCTCAATGAGATGGATTAACATAGAGGCTACAATGGGCTCAAACATAGCAGTGATTGTAAGGATGGCGCAGGACTGGGCCGTGTTTCATTCTGTTGTACACGGGGTCACTATGAATCCGAATCAACTCAGCAGCACCTAACGACATTTAGATATTTGATCATATTCATTTATTGTCTTAAATCTATCTTACTAGCCTCTAATTTAGGTCAATCTCTCCAGTATCCTAAACTCCTCAAAAACAGAGACCATGCATATACTTCTGTATTTCCTGCCCAGCAGAGCAGAGGTGTTGACTGAATGTCTCTCCTTTTCTCTTATTCTCCTTGCCCCAGTAAGTAAAGACAAGATGAGTTAAACTCCAGGCTGCCAAGAAATGCCAGGATGGATTGTGGTATGTCTATTATGAGGACAGCAGGAACCTGAGATGAGCATTCAAAGAATTGGGGCCACAATTGACTCCATTCCTTTTTTCTGTTGAGACATCTCCCCATTACCCCTTAGGCTGGCGTGGGGCTTACAATTAACTGTAATTAAAGAATTTGGTCTTTGTCCTTGGTTCCTGAAAGAAAACTCTGGAATTTTCCCAGAAGTTGGAGTCTTTGTTATCCATCAGGGCTCTAGACTACACCTGAGTGTTTATGCTAATAAGGTGACTCATGCATGGTGGCTAGCTAGGCCAGAAAGAGCCACCATGTAATATCAGCCTGACCTGAGGGGAGCGAGGACTGAAGGTTGAGTTCAGCCATGTGGGTAATGGTTCAATCAATCATGCCGATATAATGAGACACCAACATAAAATCTCTGGACACTGAAGCTCAGAGAGCTACCTGGTTGGAGACAGACATCGATGCATGGGGGGAAGGCAGCACATCCTTTGGGACATGGAAGCTCTGCATTGGGAACCCTCCCAGATTTTACCCTGTGTCTTCGTTTATATCCTTTTTGCTATAACAAAACTCTATTTGTAAGTATAACACTTTCCTGAGTTCTGTGAGTCAGTCTGGTGAATTATCAAACCCCAATGGGTGAGAGGAACCCCAGAATTTGTAGCCAGCAGGTTATAAGTGAGGGTGTCATGGGGACCCCCAAGCTTGCAGTAGCATCTGAAGTCTTGGGCAGACTTGGCATCTGAAGGGCCCTTTAACTTGTGAGATCTGTCTCTATGAGTCAGAATCAACTCGACTGCAGTGGGTTTTTTGGGGCCTGGCTCTGGTGGTTAGGATGGAGCAAGGGGAACTGCATTTGCAATTGATGTCAAAGGATTAGAGTTAAATTTAGAGTTGACCTCAGAGAAGAGATACCTTTATAGTTGGGAATCTTGACCTTAAAGACCCACTTACTAAGGTAGACGTACCACCAGATGTTTTTGGAAGAGAAAATGTTAAGCTTTGTGCGGAGGGGGAAGGAGAGATGAGGAGAGCTCTTGAAACAGCTCTTCTGGACCAAGACACCTATTTACAGACTCATGAAAAACAAAGAAAATAGAAACAGAAAAGCATATCCTCTAAATTACCTAAGTTACTTAAAGCCCCACTGACTGATGTTTCTCTAGGTTTCAGGCACACAGCCAGAAACTAGAAAATGCCTCAGCCTGCCTTTCAATTCAGATATAGATATGTCCCGCTTTTCCAAAGTTCACTTTATGCCACTTCGCTTTTGCGAAAAATCTACATTAGTACCCGTTTTCTAATGTAACCCAGCGCAATCTGAAGAGGAGTTTCACTTTCAAGATAAAAGGTGAAAAAAAAAACCGGAAATAGTCTTCAGCATTTGTCTTGCAGGTAGCCATTAAAGACGCAGTACCCGGAGCAGCGAAAGAGGCGTCACCCTCACCTCGGGCGTCAGGGCATTCCGCAGCTTCCTGAGGGTGGGAAAAGGGCAGTGCCATGGGTCACCAGCCAGCCCTCCCAGCCTGGTGACCCCTCCTTTCCTCCAGCGCCCCTTCCCCATCGTGCTTCTTTTGTCTGCCCCCCTCTCTCCAGGCTCGGGGCAGGCATGATCCACAGTCTCCAGCCTCCCAGAGAGCCTGGGCAGGCAATCCTGAAGCCGGTCTCGACCCCCTTCCCAGGACAGGGAGCCTCAGGCCAGTCAGCCCCCGACCCCCCAGTGTGTGCCACCTGTCAGCCTCTCTCGACAGGCCTAGATCCCTGGCACCTGTTAGTGGGGGGGTCTGCTGATTCTGCTCCTCCCTCACTCGCTCTCCCCCCAGCCTTGGTCATCCCTGGGCTGAGGGGGAGAAAGGGAGGAGGATGGAGTCCCTCCCAGTCTCTCCAGGAAAGCTGAGATGCTGGGTACTTTTGGACACAGGAGATGTGTAGGGCAGTGACAGGGACGTTGGGCAGTGGAGTGGTGGCAGCCCTAACCTGGGAAGGAGGCGGTCCTTAGGGCCTGTGTCCCACTTAGGGGATGTCTCTGTCCTGGCCAACCTCTTTCTCTGGAAGCAACTCTCGGCATCTCAGCATCAAGCCACCATAGCTTTGAACTGTGTCTGTGAGCATCTGGGCCTTTTATCTAGATTTATTTATCATATCATTTCTGCTTTTACTATATGTTAGTGTTATTTTAGTTTTTATGTCTTATTTGGCATGATTTGGTAGATTATGTTTTGCTCAAAAATTTTTCCCATATAAATTAATGGTAATTGCTTCTTCACTTTATGCCATTTCAGCTTACTAAAGGTTTCATAGGAACTCTCTACTTTCAGATAGTGGGGGAAATCTGCATTCGGTTTTAATAGCAAGAATAGGGAATTTTGGAGGTGGAGCCAAGATGGTGGAATAGACAGATACTTCCCGTGAGCCCTCTTTACTACAAAGACCCGAAAAAACAGGTGAAATGAGTATATTTGTGACAAGCTGGGGGCCCTGAGCTTCAAAGGCAAGCTTAGAGAATGAACTGAGGGGCAGGGGGAGGAAGAGAGGGTTCAGAAGTGGAGAGGAGTTACCGGACCTGAATCACATGGAGCCCTCAGGCACCACTCCCCAGAGCGGCAGTGGCGGGCTGGTACTAGCGTTGGGCCGCAGTTTCCTCAGGGAGAAGCAGCCAGCCACACAGCTCACTCACACCTCCAAAACCTGAGGAGAACAGTGCTCCAGGGAAAAGCTAAGTACTTGCATATATTTTACCGTGACCCCCCCGTCCCCCACCCGCAAACCAGCTTCAGGGGCTGAATTCCCTGGGCCTGAGATAGGCCCTGTCAAGCACCTATGCCATTCTCCTGGCCTTGGGGAAGGAAAAAATTTGCATTTGGGGAAAAAGATAATTTGCTAGCTCTACTAACCGGGGGAGCTCAGGACAGAAGCAGCTCCTGTCCAGGCATAAACTGTCCATGGACCTCGAGCACCTTTGCCTTCTGCATGGACCTATGTGGGCCTATTTTGGGAGAATAGGCCCTTGTTGGCAGACTCCAACCATTTCAGCTGTGCAGTGGAGAGGTGGGTGTTTGATGTTTGACATTGCTTTTCCTATTAAACAAGGTCCTCACCTACCCACATCAGGGACCTAAGAACTGGCAGCTCCACTCAGGTCACTCAGCCACCCGAGACAGGGGTCCAAAGAATACTGGTACCTCCCAGTCCTTACAACCAAAAACTATGGGTGCCCATTGTCCATCTGCAGAACCCACCCACCTGCATGCTCTATGAAACGGGGACATGCTTTCCTCAGAGACACTCAGGGGTTGGTTCTCAGCTCCCTGCCTTGTTCAGAGCGTGACCCCCTGCTGCAATCAGATACTGGTATATACGTCAATCACCCCTGCCTCTCTAAGACTGTAGGACAGAGCCTATACCACACACTTGATGATCAGCTACCTGGAAACCTGAGCTGAATTCATATAAGAAAACTGAATGGACTCCTAGACTGATATACCTGATAACAGCTCTAGCCATCTGGGGACAAGAAATCAGAGCTCCAAAGACAAAAATAATCAAGCTAGCTGACTCAAGCAACCCATAAGGGTACACCAAACCAAACAAAGCAAGAAGCTACAACACAGTAAGCAAGTGTAAACTAATACAATAACTTATAGATGGCTCAGACACAAAGTCAATATCAAGCCACATAAAGAAATAGACCATGATCACCTCAACAGGCTCTCAAAACAAAGAATCCAGGGATCTTTTAGATGAAAGTGCATTCCTGGAATTACCAGTTGCAGAATACAAAAGTTTAACATACAGAAGCCTTCAAGACATCAGGAAGGAAATGAGACAATATGCAGAACAAGCCAAGGAACACACAGATAAAGCAATTGAAGAAATTAGAAAGATTATTCAGGAACATAATGAAAAGATTAATAAGCTGGAAAAATCCATAGACAGGCAGCAATCAGAAATTCAGAAGATTAACAATAAAATTACAGAAGTAGACAACTCAACAGAAAGTCAGAGGAGCAGAATTGAGCAAGTAGAAGCTAGAATTTCTGTACTCAAAGATAAATCACTTGGCACTAATATATTTGAAGAAAAATCAGATAAAAGAATTTAAAAAATGAAGAAACCTTAAGAATCATGTGGGACTCTATCAAGAGAAATAACCTACGAGTGATCGGTGTACCAGAACAGGGAGGGATAACAGAAAATACAGAGAGAATTGTTGAAGATTTGTTGGCAGAAAACTTCCCTGATATCGTGAAAGATGAGAAGATATCTATCCAAGATGCTTATCGAACTCCACATAAGGTAGATCTTAAAAGAATGTCACCAAGACATATTATAATCAAACTTGCCAAAACCGAAGATAAAGAGAGAATTATAAGAGCAGCGAGGGATAAAAGAAAAGTCACCTACAAAGGAGATCCAATAAGATCAAGCTCGGACTACTCAGCACAAACCATGTAGGCAAGAAGGCAATGGGATGATATATTTTAAAAATTGAAGGAAATAATTGCCAGCCAAGAATCATATAACCATCAAAATTGTCTCTTAAATATGAAGGTGAAATTAAGACATTTCCAGATAAACACAAGTTTAGGGAATTCGTAAAAGCCAAACCAAAACTACAAGAAATACTAAAGGGAGTTCTTTGGTTAGAAAATCAATAACATCAGGTATCAACCCAAGACTAGAACACTGTCCAGAGCAACCAGAAGTCAACCCAGACAGGGAAATCCAAAAAAAAAACAAAAACAAAGCAAGATTTTTTATATATATATATATATATATATATATATATAAGCTAAAACAGGGTAACAGCGATGCTATTACATAAAAAAAGACAACATTAGAATTTAGAATAATAAAGAGGGACTAAGAAATGTAATCATACAACTTCCATATGGAGAGGAAGATATGGCAATACAAAGAAATAAAAGTTAGTTTTAAATTTAAAAAATAGGGGTAAATAATAAGGTAACTACAAAGGAGACAAACTATCCTACTCATCAAAATAAAATACAAGAAAAAAAATAGAGACTCAGCAGAAACAAAATCAACAACAACAAATAAGAGGAAAGGACAGTATATAAAGATAATCTACACAGCACATAAAATTAACTGGGGAAGAGAAACTGTCAACAACACACAAAAAAAGACATCAAAGTGATGGTACTAAATTCATACTTATCCATAATTACCCTGAATGTAAATGGACTAAATGCACCAATAAAGAGACAGAGAGTGGCAGAATGAATTAAAAAATAAGATCCGTCTATATGCTGCCTACAAGAGACACACCTTAGACTTAGAGACACAAACAAACTAAAACTCAAAGGATGGAAAAAAATATATCAAGCAAACAACAACGAAAAAAGTGCAGGAGTAGCAATATTAATTTCTGACAAAATAGGCTTTAAAGTTAAATCCATCATAAAGGATAAGGACGGACACTATATAATGATTAAATGGACAATACACCAAGAAGATTTAACCATATTAAATATTTATGCACCCAATGACAGGGCTGCAAGATACATAAAACAAACTCTATCAGCATTGAAAAGTGAGATGGACAGCTCCACAATAATAGTAGGAGACTTCAACACACCACTTTCGGTGAAGGACAGGACATCCAGAAAGAAGCTCAATAAAGACACGGAAGATATAAATACCACAATCAACCAACTTGACCTCATAGACATATACAGAACACTCCACCCAACAGCAAACAAGTATACTTTCTTTTCTAGTGCACATGGAACATTCTCTAGAATAGACCACATATTAGGTCATAAAGCAAACCTTAGCAGAATCCAAAACATTGAAATATGACAAAGCATCTTCTCTGACCATAAGGCCATAAAAGTGCAAATCAATAACAGGAAAAGCAGGGAAAAGAAATCAAACACTTGGAAACTGAACAATACCCTGCTCAAAAAAGACTGGATTATAGAAGACATTAAGGGTGGAATAAAGAAATTCATAGAATCCAATGAGAATGAAAACACTCCCTATCAGAACCTTTGGGACACAGCAAAAGTGGTGCTCAGAGGCCAATTTATATCAAAAAATGCACACATACAAAAAGAAGAAAGGGCCCAAATCAAAAAGTTATCCCTACAACTTGAACAAATATAAAGAGCAAGAAAAGAAACCCAGAGGCACCAGAAGAAAACAAATAATAAAAATTAGAGCTGAACTAAATGAAATAGAAAACAGAAAAACAATTGAAAGAATTAACAAGACCAAAAGCTGGTTTTTTGAATAAATCAACAAAATTGATAAACCACTGAACAAACTGACAAAAGAAAAACAGGTGAGGAAGCAAATAACCCAAATAAGAAATGAGATGGGTGATATTACAACAGACCCAACTGAAATTAAAAGAATCATATCAGATCACTAAGAGAAATTGTACTCTAACAAATTTGAAAACCTAGAAGAAATGGATGAATTCCTAGAAACACACTACCTACCTAAACTAACACAAACAGAGGTAGAACAACTAAATAGACCCATAACAAAAGAAGAGATTGAGAAGGTAATCAAAAAACTCCCAACAAAAAAAGCCCTGGTCCGGATGGCTTCACTGCAGAGTTCTACCAAACTTTCAGACAAGAGTTAACACCACTACTACTAAAGGTATTTCAGAGCATAGAAAAGGACGGAATACTACCAAACTCATTCTATGAAGCCACCATATCCCTGACACCAAAACCAGGTATAGACACCACAAGAAAAGAAAATTATAGACCTATATCCCTCATGAACGTAGATGCAAAAATCCTCAACAAAATTCTAGCCAATAGAATTCAACAATATATCAAAAAAATAATTCACCATGACCAAGTGGGATTCATACCAGGTTTGCAGGGATGGTTCAACATTAAAAAAACAATTAATATAATCCATCACATAAACAAAACAAAAGGCAAGAATCACATGATTTTATCAATTGATGCAGAAAAGGCATTTGACAAAGTTCAACACTCATTCATGATAAAAACTCTCAGCAAAATAGGAATAGAAGGAAAATTCCTCAACATAATAAAGGGCATTTATACAAAGCCAACAGCCAGTATCACCCTAAATGGAGAGAGCTTGAAAGCATTCCCACTGAGATTGGGAACCAGACAAGGATGCCCTTTATCACCGCTTTTATTCAACATTGCGTTGGAGGTCCTAGCCAGAGCAATTAGGCTAGATAAAGAAATAAAGGGCATCCAGATTGGCAAGGAAGAAGTAAAAGTATCTCTATTTGCAGAAGACATGATCTTATATACAGAAACCCCTAAGGAATCCTCCAGAAAACTACTGAAAGTAATAGAAGAGTTCAGCAGAGTATCAGGATACAAGACAAACATACAAAAATCAGTTGGATTCCTCTACACCAACAAAAAGAACATCAAAGAGGAAATCACCAAATCAATGCCATTTACAGTAGCTCCCAAGGAGATAAAATACTTAGGAATAAATCTTACCAGAGATGTACAAGACTTAACAAAGAAAACTACAGTACACTTCTGCAAGAAACCAAATGAGACTTAAGTGAAAAACGTACCTTGCTCATGTGTAGGAAGACTTAACATTATAAAAATGTCTATTCTGCCAAAAGCGATCTATACATTTAATGCAATTCGATCCAAATTCCAACGACATTCTTTAATGAGATGGAGAAATGAATCACCAACTTCATATGGAAGGGAAAGAGGCCCCGGATAAGTAAAAAGCATTACCGAAAAAGAAGAACAAAGTGGGAGGCCTCACTCTTCCTGATTTTAGAACCTATTATACTGCCACAGTAGTCAAAACAGCCTGGTCCTGGTAAAACAACAGATACATAGACCAAAGGAACAGAATTGAGAATTCAGACATAAATCCATCCACAGATGAGCAGTTGATATTTGACAAAGGCCCCAAAACAGTGAAATGGGGAAAAGACAGTCTTTTTAACAAATAGTGTTGACATAACTGGATATCCACCTGCAAAAAAATGAAACAACACCCATACCTCACTCCATGCACAAAAACAAGTTCGAAATGGATCAAAGACCTAAATATAAAACCTAAAATGATAAAGATCACAGAAGAAAAAATAGGGACAACGTTAGGAGCCCTAATATATGGCATAAACACTATACAAAACATTATTAAAATGCAGAAGAAAAACTAGATAACTAGGAGCTCCTAAAAATCAAACACCTATGCTCATCCAACGACTTCACCAAAAGAGTAAAAAAGACTACCTACAGACTGGGAAAAAGTTTTTAGCTATGACATTTCTGATCAGTGCCTGATCTCTAAAATCTACATGATACTGCAAAAACTCAACTGCAAAAAAGACAAATAACCCAATTAAAAAATGGGCAAAAGATATGAATAGACACTTCACTAAAGAAGACATTCAGGGAGCTATTGGATACATGAGGAAATGTTCATGATCATTAGCCATTAGAGAAATGCAGATCAAAACTACAATGAGATTTGATCTCACTCCAACGAGGCTGGCATTAATCCAAAAAACACAAAATAATAAATGTTGGAGAGGCTGTGGAGAGATTGGAACACTTACACACTGCTGGTGGGAGTGTCAAATGGTACAACCACTTTGGAAATCGATTTGGTGCTTCCTTAAAAAGCTGGAAATAGAACTACCATACAATCCAGCAATCTCACTCCTCGGAATATATCCTAGAGAAATAAGAGCCTTTACACAAACAGATATATGCACACCCATGTTTATTGCAGCACTGTTTACAATAGCAAAAAGATGCAAGCAACCAAGGTGCCCATCAAAGGATGAATGGATAAATTATGGTATATTCACACAATGGAATACTACGCATTGATAAAGAGCAGTGAGGAATCCGTGAAACATTTCATAACATGGAGGAACCTGGAAGGCATTATGCTGAGTGAAATTAGTCAGTTGCAAAAGGACAAATATTGTATAAGACCACTATTATGAGAACTTGAGAAATAGTTTAAACTGAGGAGAAAACATTCTTTTGTGATTACGAGATGGGGGAGGGAGGGAGGGTGGAAGAGGGATATCCACTAATTAGTTGGTAGATAAGAACTACTTTAGGTGAAGGGAAAGACAGCACACAATACAGGGGAGGTCAGCACAATTGGACTAAACCAAAAGCAAAGTAGTTTCCTGAATGAACTGAATGCTTTGAAGGCCAGTGTAGCAGGGACAGGGGCTTGGGGACCATGATTTCAGGGGACACGTAAGTCAATTGGCATAATAAAATCTATTAAGAAAACATTCTGCATCCCATTTTGAAGAGTGGTGTCTGGGGTCTTAAACACTAGCAAGCACCCACCTAAGGTGCACCAATTGTTCTCAACCCACCTGGATCAAAGGAGAATGAAGAACACCAAGGACACAAGGTAATTATGAGCCCAAGAGACAGGAAGGGACACATGAACCAGAGAGTACATCATTCTGAGACCAGAAGAACTAGATGGTGCCTGGCTAGAACCAATGACTGCCCTGACAGAGAACCCTTGAGGGAGCAGGAGAGCAGTGGGATGCAGACCCCAAATTCTCGTAAAAAGACCGTGGTCTGACTGAGACTGGAAGGACCCCGGTGGTCATGGCCCCCAGACCTTCTGTTGGGGCAGGACAGGAACCATTCCCAAAGCCAACTCTTCAGACATGGATTGGACTGGACAATGGGTTGGAGAGGGATGCTAGTGAGGAGTGATCTTCTCGGATCAGGTGGACACTTGAGATTATGTTGGCATCTCCTGCCTGGAGGGGAGATGAGAGGATAGAGGGTTAGAAGCTGACAAAATGGACACGAGAAGAGATAGTGAAGGGAGAGAGCAGGCTGTCTCATTAGGGGGAGAGTAAAAGCACAATAAAAATTATTAAAAAAAAATATGGAGATATACCTGCCAGAGAACACGAGTTCTGAAGTCTAACATTCTTTGATTCAAATGCCATTTCCATAATTAATTAATTATAGCATCTTAAGTACATTATATACTATTTCCAAATCACAGTTTCTTCTGTGTTGTCATGAAGATGAATTTAGGTATCATAGACAAGAATTTAGTGCAGCTTCTGGCTCAAGGAAGTGTTAGTAGTATTGACCACATTCTCCATCTTTCTCCTAACTCCTATTTTCTTCTTTCCTTAGGGTTTTTTTTCTTTTCCTTTTTTTTTTAACTTCTATTTGTTAGTCTTTGCAATTTCTCCATTATGTCCTATAACTATCGTTTCTAAATTCTTAAGCTTAATTCCAGCTCCAACTTGAAAGAGAAAAGAAACAGAAAAGTTAGAAAATCAAGGTATTCTGCTTGGAAATTATAATGGAAAAGAACTTCAAATTAGCCATTGCCCGAAAGGGAATAATATGTTACTGAGATTCTGTTAAGTCTGGAAGCACCATCTCGTAGTAAAACTTGTGAAGAAACAAATCGGTGTTTCCTTTACTCAGAAGATACTTTTGCCTCAGGGATCATAGCAGCCCCTAGCAATTTTCAGGGCTGGGCCCTGAAGCAGTGTAGTGTTTTGGAGAGGAGCAGAATACACCTACCTACCTATGAGTTGGAAGACAGGAGTTCTAGTCCCTAATTGGATGATTTGACTTTTATCAATTGAATTCATCTCTCTGAGCCTTTGTGCCTTCTGGCCAATCATCAGGCTGATACAACAATAAGGCTCCAGTGAAGGTGCATGATTTATTTCATAGCACCTCTTCTCCTGAAGGCCTCCTGAGAACTTATTTAGGCCGCCAGGAAATTGCCTTTTCCCTTTTCTGTCCTATAGGATCGCTATGAGTCAGAATCGACTCGACGGCACTGGTTATTGCGCTATTAGAGGAAAAAGAATTACAAGACAAGATGACATTAAACCAAAAAAAAAAAAAAAACCATTGCCATGGAGTCAATTCCAACTCATAGCCACCCAGACAGAGTAGAACTGCCCCACAGAGTTTTCAAGTAGTGCATAGAGGATTCGAACGGCCAACCTCTTGGTTAGCAGACAGCTCTTAACCACTATACCACCAGGGTTTCCAGGATGATATTAAACCAAAAAAACCCAAACCCAGTGCCGTCGAGTCGATTCCGACTTATAGCGACCCTATAGGACAGAGTAGAACTGCCCCATAGAGTTTCCAAGGAGCGCCTGGCAGATTTGAACTGCCGACGCTTTGGTTAGCAGCCGTAGTACTTAACCACTATGCCACCAGATGATATTAGGCAAGGAAAATTAGTACAAGTTATCTTTCAGATTATGGCCTGGATTCAGGAACCACTCAGTTCAATTTCCTACAACATCTCTATATTTGCAGTATGGGGAATAAGAATACATATAAGGTAGAACACTTGTGCTCAAAGAAGGAAGCTAGTTTAAGGGCAGATCCAAAGAGGAAAAGCTCAGCCACATCTAGGCGGAGAGAAAAACCAACAGGGAAAACTTTATGGAGAAGGTAATTTTTGAGTTAGGCCTTAAGGGATGAGTAGAATATGGCAGGAGAAAATGGAAGGCATTCCAAGCACAAGTACTATAAAAGCCAGTCATAGATGGGAAAGTATGGGGTATAGTTATAAGAGTGAAAAGTTCAACTTGGAGGAAGTACAGAGAATATAAAATAATATTCAATATGAATAATGAATGTAGAAATAGAAAAGGCCAGAGGAAGAGATCAGGGGGCATTATATTTCAGATTGAGGAGTTTAAATAATAGGAAGGCTTGAAACTGCTGAATTGCTGAGCAAGCTAGTGTCTTCTGTCACTTGGGAAATGGTCTTCAGAGAATGTATTCATTCACTAATCCTTATTCTTATCATACCAATATTAAGCAGGTTATCTTTCCCACTAAATCCTCTATTTCTCTCCTTTTTATCATTGAGTAGGTCAATCACTGATTGCGAAATTGGAAAGGAACTATGGTGCGGTATATTGCTTTTATATGGCATTCCTAGCCATAGTCTCTTAATTCTCACAAAATGATTGGCTGGGACTATGCAAATGAGGTTTGTAAAACTCTTGTAGAGATTGGACAGTGACCATGTAAATAAGGTGCCAGTAACCTACCAAGGTGTTTGGTCAGTTTTGCCATCCCACTAGTCTTAAAAAAGCCAATGCCACAGAGTTGAGGGGGACCTCACTACCATCAAAAAGAGTCAGGAGTGGAGCACATCCCTTAAACCCGGGGCCACTACACTGACAACCTCCTAGACCCAGAAGACAGAGCGCTGTGACACTGAAGAATGCAAGAGACCATGAGAGGTGGTGTGGCAAGAGAGGTAGCTGTATGAGAGGTGAGAACCAGGAGACTGGCATGAGACAACTGCGGTGGACCTCCCAGCCCATGAAGCAAGGCGGTTGCTGTGGGCTCGCCAATCCACAGAACAAGAGAGCTGAGCAACTTTGGGCAGGAGGCTTCCTGGTGGAGTAGGGTGCCTCCAGGCACTTATGGGTGAAGCTAAAGAGCTGTAACTCTTGCCCAAGCAGGGCAGAGGCCGAGAAGGAGAGCCAGAAGTGGACACAGCTGAGAGTGAGGCCTGCCTGCCTGTAGGCACAGCGGAAAAGGAGTTGAGAGGCTGGAAGCTGTCCTGATTGATGAACTGTATCCTGTCTCCTGAATTGTCCCTGTTACTTCCAAATTAATCCTGATCCTGATTTGTAACCTGTTACTGCCATTGCAAATTAGCGAATCCAGCAGAGAAGTAGAGAGTGCTGTGGGAGGAAAGGTTGGTATCACAACTAGTAAAAAGTTTGGAGAGAGGAGGTATGTCTGACCTCCACCTCATAGGAATCAGCTTTGGCCTGCTGGTTCTTCTCTCTCCTCCTCATAAAGTTAAATGAGGTCTGAAGCCACCAGATTACAGGAACTCAGAGATTAGCTAGTTCATGCTTCCAGTTTATTGATGAGAAAACTGAGACTTAGAGAGCTCTCCGAGGACTCACGGCCAGCAAAGGCCATATCTCTTGACTTACACACCAGGGCTTTTTCCACTTCACAAGGCTGTTTCCCATGATAAAATTATTTCTTCATTTTCTCTTTTTTCACTCCAGTGCTGGTTTTATCATTTGCATTGTTAAGTACTTTGAAAACATGCCTGTCCTGAAATAGAGTAATGGCTCTGCTAAGCAGTAGCTTCCTTTAAACCATGTTTCTCTTAAAGACCAAAAAGACTACTTGGCTTTCTTCCAGAGATTCTTGGAATATTTAGCTCAGTGGGCTACCCAAAAGATAATGTTAAGTCAGCACAGTATACATGCTAGAGCAGGGAAGAGTAAAGAAGGAGTGACCCCCTAATAAGACACTGAAGATGGGGTGGAATCACTTCCGTAGAAGTGTTTGAAAATAGACGAGTCAATGCCTACCTGTGCTGTCTTGAGGTGGGTTAAGAGAATGAAAGTAAATGGCACTGGTATTTTCAAGTCCAAAAAACTTTTGTTTGATATAAGCTTTTATGTTGGAATTAAACCAGGTCTTAAAGCTAAACTTTATAAAATCTCAGAATGATTAAACCCGTATATCCCATTGCCATCAAGTCAATTCCAACTCATAACAACCCCATAGGACAGGGTAGAACTACTCTATGGGGTTTGCAAATCCGTAATCTTGATGGGAACAGACTGCCACATCTTTCTCCTATGGAGCACGGCTGGTGGGTTTGAACCACTTACCTTTCAGTTAGCAGCCAAGTGGTTTAATCACTGCACTACCAGGGCTTCTTATATAGTAGTGAGTCTTCCATAGCACTTGATTAGCATATTGTAAGAAATGTGTAGACAAATTACCACAAACAATTTCTCTGGGTCATCAATCTGGGCTGGGCATAATTGGTTCTTCTGCTTACTGTTTCACAAGGTTGAAATCAAGATGTTATCCAGGCTGTGTTATCTTCTGGAGCTCAGGATCTTCTTCTAAGCTCATTCAATGTGTTATCGGAATTCAGTCACTTACAGTTGTAGATATAGAGGTCCCTACTTTCTTGCTGACTGTTGGCTGGGGACTTCTCTTAGCTCTTAGAGGCTACCTTCAGGCAGTTTACGCCATAGCTTTTGTTTTATTCTAGGCCAGCAGGAGAGCTTCTTGTTACTTTTAAGGATCCACCTGATTAGATCAGGCCCACCCAGGGTAATCTCCCATTCGATTAACTCAAAGTCAGCTGATTAGAGACTTTAATTACATCTATAAAATTTCTTTTGCCATATAATGTAACATATCTATAGAAGTGATAATCTATCATATTTATAGCATTTATGCTTACATATATACATACGTCCCACACTCAAGGGGAGGGAATTATAGGGAGCATGTACACCAAGGGTTAGGAATCTTAGGCCCCGTCTTAAAATTCTGTCTACCACAATGTATATATAATCCAGCTTCCCTTCCAGTCTCTTCAGGATAAGGGTGAGGTTTTAAAGGTCGTTGGCTGAATTAATGAATGGAGGAAAGAATTGAAATCCATTTCCTCAGGCTTTTAACTGTCTCTAGTTTATATCTAGTTGTTGAGAGACTTTGATACCAACTATAATTAAGCATAGATTTCTATAAATAAATGGCAGCTTGTAACAAAGATTGCCAATGTAGCTGACACCTTTAGGGAGTAAAATTTCATAAAATCAGTATAATGACAAATTCCTTCTCAGAGCTAGCCTGTTCATCAACAAGTATTTATTGAATACCCACCTTGTATGTACTGAGCAATGTGCTGGACCATATGGGGGGGGCAAAACAAAAGAAATATTAGACATCTTTTTTCTCAAAAAGCTTGCAACATAATGAGGAAGACAGCTCTAAGACACATCAAATGATATCAAACAATACAAGACAGAACAGTTTATGTTTACATCTAAGTGGAGTGGTAGCAATTCTACACCCTGCAGAAACCTACAGAGGTAGGAGATGAAGATTGGCTGAAGCAAGAAGGTTCTATATTATATTTCTTCTTAAAAGATTAGACTTGATCTGCTAGAAAAAAAGAGCTGTTGAAGGTTTTAAACTATGACATAAAGCAACGAAAGCCCTACATAAGGAAAAGGAGTGTGAAAAATGTTTGTAGGATGGATTGAGGAGGAGGAGAATATAGTTACGGAAATCACCTAGGAGGTTAATATAGCAATATAGATGTGAGGTGATAAGGACCTGGACCATGTGGTAGTATCAGGAATAGAGAGTAAGATCAATAAGAGATAGCTTGAATGGGAATTGGCAGGGTTCAGTCTTTGTTCTGATATGGGGGATAAAACAGACTTAGAATCTTCAGTTTTAACTTTAAATAGTGGTGGCAGAGACTAATGACTGCACATCAAAATCCATTGTTCTTTTATCGTCCTGAGCGAACAGCTAGACTACATTTCCCAGCTTCCCTGGCAGATAAGTATGGCCCTCATACTGAGATGTAGCCAACAGAAGAAAGCAGAGATTATGTGAGGTCTTAATCTTCAAGGTTTTCAAGGTCTGACTCATAAAACCTCTCATAGGTGATCCTCCACTCTCTTTTCCCCTTCCACCTGGCTGGACTGGAGACAACTGTCAGCATTCCAATATGACACTATGGAGAAGGGCTGCCCTGCCGATTTGTTCACCAGCCCCTGCCCCCAGTGCTGTTACATAAAGAAAAAACAAACTTCAATTGTGTTTGAACCATTATACATTTTTGTCTGTTTATTTTCAGAATTCCCTTACCTAACCATTGGCTTAGAAAATGGTGGTACCACTAAAGAAGTAATGAGTTTGGAAGGGTGTGTTTGTTTTGGGATTTTAGAGAGTACAGAGAGTGCAAAGTCTTTTAGGCAGCTGGTGGCACAGCAGGATCAAAGCTTAAGGAGAAAGAATTCAATAGGAAATACAGATTTGTTCTTTGCAAAGTGAAGTTTGTTGACACCATAGAATACAGGTACGCCTCAGAGATATTGTGGGTTCCAATCCAGACCACCACAATAAAGCAAATATCACAAAAAAGCGAGTCACACAAATTTTTTGGTTTCCGAGTGCATATAAATATTTACACTATACTGTAGTCTGTTAAGTGTGCAGTAGAGTTATGTCTAAAAAAATGTATGTACCTTAATTAAAAATACTTTATTGCTAAAAAAAAATGCTAACCATCATCTAAGCCTTCAGTGAGGGGTGATCTTTTTTGCTGGTGGAGGGTCTTGCCTCGATGTTGATAACTGCTGACTGATCACGGTAGTGGTTGCTGAAGGTTGGGGTGGCTGTGGCAAGATCTTAAAATTAGACAGTGAAGTTTTCTGCGTCAATCGAGTCTTCCTTTCATGAAAGATTTCTCTGTAGTATGTGATGCTGGTTAGACAGCATTTTACCCACAGTAGAACTTCTTTCAAAATTGAAATCAGTCGTCTCAAACTCTGCAGCTGCTTTATCAATTAAGCTTATGTAATATTGTTAATCCTTTGTTGTCATTTGAACAAGGTTCATAGCATCTTTACCGGGAGTAGATTCCATCTTAAGAAACCACTTTCTTTGCTCATTCATAAGAAACAACTCCTCATCCCATCAAGTTTTATCATGAAATTGCAGCAATTCACACTTCAGGCTCCACTTCTAATTCTAGCTCTCCTGCTATGTCCACCATATCTGCAGTTACTTCCCCCACTGAAGTTTTGAACCCCTCCAAGTCATTCCATGAGGGTTGGAATCAACTTCTTCCTGACTCTTGCTAATGTCGATATTTTGACCTCCTCCCATGAATCATGAATATTCTTAATGGCATCTATAATGATGAATCCTTGCCAGACTGTTTTCAATTTACTTTGCCCAGACCTATCAGAAGAATCACTATCTATGGCAGCTATAGCCTCACGAAATGTATTTCTTAAATAATAATATTTGAAAGTCAAAATTACATTTTGATTCATGGGCTGCAGAATGGATGTTGTGTTAGCAGGCATGAAAACAATATTAATCTTGTACATCTCCATCAGAGCTCTTGGGTGACTAGGTGCACTGTCAATGAGCAACAATATTTTGAAAGGAATCTTTTTTTCTGAGCAGTATGTATCAACAGCGGGCTTAAATATTCAGAAAACCATGTTGTAAACAGATCTGCTATCATCCAGGCTTTGTTGTTCCATTTATAGAGCACAAGCAGAGTAGATTTAGCATAATTCTTAAGGGCCCTAGGATGTTCAGAATGGTAAATGAGCACTGACATCAACTTAAAGTCATCACCTGCATTAGCTCCTAATAGGAGTCAGCCTGTCCTTTGAATCTTTGAAGCCAGGCAGGCCTTCTCTCTAGCTATGAAAGTCCTAGATGGGATCTTCTTCCTCCATAAGGCTGTTTCATCTACATTGAAAATGTGTTTTTTAGTGTAGCCACCTTCATCAATTATCTTAGCTATATCTTCTACATAATTTAGTGAAGCTTCTACATCAGCACTTGCTGTTTCGTCTTGCACTTTTATGTTTTGAAGACAGCTTTTCTCATTAAACCTCAAGAACCAACCTCTGCTAGCTTTGAACTTTTCTTCTGCAGCTTCCTCGCCTCTCTCAGCCTTCATAGAATTGAAGTGAGTTAGGGCCTTGCTCTGATTAGCCTTTGGCTTAAGGGAATGCTGAGGCTGGTTTGATCTTCTATCCAGACCACTAAATCTTTTTCCATATCAGCAGTAAGGCTGTTTCCCTTTCTTATCATTTGTATGTTCACCGGAGTAGTAGTTTTAATTTCCTTCAAGAACACTTCTTTTGCATTCACAACTTCGCTAACTATTTGGTGCAAGAGGCCTAGCTTTTGGCCTACCTCGGCTTTTGACATGCCTTCCTCACTAAGTTTAATCATTTCTAGCTTTTGATTTGAAGTGAGAGACATGCAACTCTTTCTTTCATTTGAACACTTAGAGGCCATTGTAGGGCTATTAATTGGCCTAATTTCAATATTGCCCTGTCTCTGTGACTAGGGAGGCCTGAGGAGAGGGAGAGAGACTGAGAACAGCTGGTTGGTGGAGCAGTCAAAACACATATAATTTTTATCTATTAAGTTTGCTGTCTTATATGGGCCTCGTTCACGGTGTCCCAAAACATTTATAATAGTAACATCAAATTTCATTGATCACGAATCACCATAACAGATATAATAATAATAAAAAAAGTGTGAAATATTGTGAGGATTACCAAAATGTGAGGTAGAGACACGAAGTGAGTACAAGCTGTTAGAAAAATGGCACCAATAAGGCTTGCTCGATGCAGAGTTGCCACAAAACTTCAATTTATAAAAAAAGCAGTATCTTGGACACACAATAAAGTGAAATGCAATAAAATGACGTATGATGGTAGAAGTATTCTTGGATGAAGATAGTGCAAGAATATAAGTGTAAGAGGTGAAGATTATGTTAAGGAGTAGAAGAAAGAAGAAAAGCCAGGGAAGAGTTGAGAGAAGATAGTTAGAGATCCAGGAGAATAACAAAGACATTTCAAGTCTAAAATCAAATTTGGATCTTATGTTTTTCTTTATGCTTCTTCCACTGACCATCACCAGAGCAAGCCCAGATAACAATGTCATCGCAAACCTAGGGAAATATTGCAACGTAAATCAGCCACCAGCAGTGGAATGCTGTGTTTACTGCACTACATTTATTGCCTAACTCTTTCACATTCATTTCATGATCTTTAGCATTCAAATGAGGAGCCCCTGGCTGGTGCATATGGTTAAATACCTGACTACAAAAGGAGAGGCTGGTGGTTCAAACCCACCCAGAAATGTCTCGGAAGATAGGCCTGGCAATTTACTTCAGAAATGTCACAGCCTTGAGAACCCTGTGGAGCAGTTCTACTCTGCACACATGGGGTCACCATGAGTCAGGATTGACTCAAGAGTAACCAATAACCACAAGAACACTGGAATAAAGTTGGAAAAAATGAACTGGCCAGAAAACAGGTAACATTAAGAAAGAGAAAAAAGCACAAGTTCTGGTTTATGCAAACATGGTTATGTCTGCCTTTGCTTGACTAAACATTGGCTTGTCCTCATTTGGACCTTTCAGTTGCTTTATTTTATCAACACAGCTCAACTATTAAGAGCAAAATGTAATTAATAGCTGTCGTCTGTGTGAGCTCAAACAAGGTTTCAACTTTTTTTTTTTTCCCTCATGAAATTATTGAGAATATCTGGCTTTTATGGGTTTGTGTGGGCACAATCCCAGAGTCAGCCCCCGAACCAAATGAAATAGCTAAAACCTAATTTCGACCTTGTAGTTTGTTCTAGAGCAATCATTTTATGAAACAAAAAGTACATTTTGGCTTTGTTCACAGTGTAAAAGTAAAAACCAATAATGGGTGAGGTTTGATTCTGAGTTCAGGAAAGAAATACAAGTTATTTTGTTTGTTGTTAATAATTCACTTTAGAGAGTCTTTACTTAAAGAGGGATGAAGGAAAAAAAAAATTCACTGTCGTCGAGTCGATTCCGACTCACAGTGACCCTACAGGACAGAGTAGAACTGCCCAATAGAGTTTCCAAGGAGTGCCTGGTGGATTTGAACTGCCGACCACTTGGTTAACAGCTGTAGCACTTAACCACTACGCCACTAAGGTTTCCTAAAGAGGGACAGGAAAAAAAAAAGAAGTCCAAAATAACAAAACTATCTGTAAATTAAATGTCAATGGCACTGAATGTAATGGAAGGTAAGGCATATGATTATGCGTGTGGTTAGTTTTCCATAGCAGTACGATATTTTGTGAGCAATTCAGGAAATACCAAGCAGAAGCACACAAGTGGCTAAAGGAGAAAGGCTCAGGCAGCAGGGAAACCACGCCGATCGGTCAGCCAGCCTGAGGAGGGGGTGAACACAGTCTTGCAGACACTCAGCAAATACAGTTTGCCTGCCTGGTGCTCCTGCCCATTCCCCACCGAGACGCTGTGTTCCAGGTATGGTGATCAGCACTGCATTACACTGAGTAGGGTGTGGAATAAAACTACAGAAAGGCATAATTCATTTAAGGCCACATCTACATGATACTATAGCAATGGGTCATTGCAGTCAATCCTGTCAAAGGAATCAGTCAAGTTAGAGAAAAACAAATAAGTCAGATGAATTATTTAATAATGCTGACGAAACTAGTGAATGACCTGAGGTGTTCACTCTCCCTTGATGATTTTTTACTTTGTGTAAAGACAAGAGCCTTGATATGGAAGAAGACATCACTTATTTCCTTTATCATGCAAAGCACCATTTTTCCCTCCCTCCCTTTTTTATGCCCTATAATTTATCCCAACATTCAGATAGGCAAAATAACAATAACGGAAATGACTCAATGATCTTTTTAATTTCTTAGGCTCTTTCAACCTCTGTAGACCCCACTTTAATGCAAATCAAACCTGGGTGGATTGTACATTACCTACTGAAAAATAGTTTCAATTAGAAATTTAATTACACTGTCTCGAAGAGATGGAAACGACAGTTTCTTTGAATTTTATACATTATGGAAACCTCCAAAGCGCCATAAATCTGCTAATTGATTTCTGTACCTGTAATGTTTGATTAGGTGTATTTTATTGTCTTCTTGGTTTTAATTAACCCTGGGCTTGTCAAAATGCTTCCAACGACAAAGGATATATGATGATGTGTGATAAACTCTATTAACAGAGGCTGACTTTTGTCAGTAATTGCTCTCATGCATAAGAGTTATTAGAAATTAGCACACAGAAGAAAGAAACTGTACTTTTGGTAACAACTTTTGTTGGCAGCCATAAATCTGTGAATTGCCCCCATCTGCTAGTGAAAAGCAAATGTGAGTGACCATAGGGTCCTATAGAAGATCAATCACTCACTAGCTGTCATATAAATTTTAAGAGTGAAAAAATGGAAAGAATTATGAAGTCTGAGTGATAAGAGCCAAAATTATACCAGCATCCCAGCATCCCTAACTTGCTCAAATTAAGGAACTGGATGCAAAGAGTGGATGCAAATGTTAAAAGCAAACTACTACTTTTGTGGCCCAAAGTGCTCAATAGGTGTTGCATGGAATTGATGTAAGAATACATTTATCAACTGATCAATAGATTTCCCAGATGATTAAGATTGTTTTCCATTCCAAAATCATTTTAACCATGATTTCCTACCAGTCAATCTAGGTCTTCCTGTTAAAACAAGAATGGGAAACATTCAAGTTCCAGTAGCAATTGCTTGTTGTTGTTAAGTGTGTCAAGTTAATTCTGACTCAGAGTAGAACTGCCCCACAGGATTTCCAAGGAGCAGCTGGTGGATTTGAACTGCCAACTTCTAGGTTAGCAGCCAAGTTCTTAACCACTACACCACCAGGGCTCAGCTTTAGAAATAGTAAAAAGGGAAAAGATTTGTTTGTCCAAACGTTGCAGTTAACTTTTGTTTTCTTTATAATCTAACATGGTAGTCTAATACCAGCAAAGGCTACTGAGCTTTTAATCTCTAAGAAGCACTCCCCTAGAAAAATGCCTTGTGAAAATTCTATTCTACACTGATCTTATATCAGAACCCTGAACACCTGGATGGGTGACATAATTTAATGTAATCAGATGACTTTGCCCAAACAAGTGAAACAAATACCTATGATGCCTGGATCTTGGAAGCAACCTCTGGGTTAGAAATCAATGGAGTAGGAATCCTGGGGTTGGTGATAATCTGGAGGTGAATGGTCACGTTTAGGAGTGTGGCAGCTGGGACTACCCACTCTTGATTTTATCAAAATTTGCTACCAAACCCTTTTAACTCAGTACTGAAGTCACTCCTGGGCTTCACCCTTTAGCCAAAGATTAGAACGGGTTTATAGGGCAAACAATAACACGTATGAGGAACGTGCTTCATAACTCAATCATGTATACAAGACTAAATGTGCACACCAGCCCAAAAGCAAAGATGAGAAGGCAGGAAACGGCAGGAAAACTGGAGGAATAGAAACAGGGAAACTAAGGTGGAGAAGAGGAGAGTGCTGATACATCATGGGTCTGGTAACCAATGTCACAAAATAATCTGTGTATTAATTGTTTAATGAGAAACTAATTTGTTCTGTAAACTTGCACATAAAGCACAATAAAAAAAATTCGCTGACAACCCTCTGTTAGGATACACAATAATACCTCAAAATTATCAAATAATGCTATGTTAGTATGAACTCAATCCTTTTTACTACTATTGCTATCCAATCTCCCAAAAATATATTTATTAGATATATAGTAAATGAGCATGGAACTCTGCTAGGTAATTTGGAGGACACAAAGACAGATTAAGACATGAATTATACTTAAGAATCTTAGTTTATTAACCAAAACCAAACATGTTGCCATTGAGTCAATTCTGACTCATAGCTACCCTAATGGACAGAGTAGAACTGCCCCACAGAGTTTCCAAGAAGCGCCTGGTGGATTGGAACTGACGATCTTTCAGTTAGCAGCTGTAGCTCTTAACCACTACATCACCAGGGTTTCCTACAGTCTACTAAACCAAACCAACCAAACCCAGTGCTGTTGAGTCAATTCTGACTCATAGCGACCCTAAAGGACAGAGTAGAACTGCTCCATAGGGTTTCCAAGGAGTGCCTGGTGGATTCGAACTGCCAACCCTTTGGTTACCAGCCCTAGCGCTTAACCACTACGCCACCAGGGTTTCCTACAGTTTACTAGAGGGGATAATACAGATTAGGTGGGAAATAAGTGAATTAATATGTGTAAATATTTTAGAATAATGCCTGATACATTAAGATTCAGTAAATGATTTTTAAAACTCAATAGAAGTACTATGTAAGTATTAGGTATCCTTAGGAAGCAATAGAACCATGTGAGTTAAATGAGAGAGAGATTATTTCTATGCGAAGAGATGAGAAAAATTTTGTGGATTTTCCTTGGACTTTGAATTGGATTAAGGATTAGAGTTAGGCTTTGAAGCATGTATTAGATTCTAATAAATAGAAATAGTCAAAAAAGGGTAGTCCAGGGAGAAGTGCAGGCTTCTTTGTGGCATGGATAGAAAGGAGTGAATTTTCCAGGTACCTAGGGAGAAAGGAAGTAGAGGACCTAAGATTAGAAACGTGAGAGGAGAAATACGTTCATGTCAGATTGAAGAGCCTGTACTTTCTCAATGAAAGTGGGAATTCTGGTAAGTTACCGAATACTTGTTACACACTTCAGTGTGCTCTGCATCCCAAATCCAGAGTGGCTCTACTCTGAGAACCTCCTAGACAGAATCTGGTCTTCCTGGAGAATGAACCCATAAGTAAAGAACAGAGCAAACTTGAGCAAGCTGTGCAGGGAGGACTGACTGACTGGTCTGCACAGGTCCTGTTGCCAACGGGAGCAGAGGTGTCTGAACTTCCAAGTTTAAAGAGCCAGGAGAGCATTCATCTATCAGAGTACAAGAAAATAAACAAACAAACAAAATTTAATGAGTTGGGCTTCATAAAATTTAAACTTGTTTCATCTAAAGACTTCACCAAAAGAGTAAAAAGACCACCTACAGACTGAGAAAGAATTTTCAGCTATGACATCTCCGACCAGCGCCTGATCTCTAAAATCTACATGATTCTGTCAAAACTCAACCACAAAAAGACAAACAACCCAATCAAGAAGTGGGCAAAGGATATGAACACACATTTCACTAAAGAAGATATTCAGGCAGCCAACAGATACATGAGAAAATGCTCCCGATCATTAGCCATTAGAGAAATGCAAATTAAAACTACGATGAGATTCCATCTCACACCAACTAGACTGGCATTAATCCAAAAAACACAAAATAATAAATGTTGGAGAGGCTGCAGAGAGGTTGGAACTCTCATACACTGCTGGTGGGAATGTAAAATGGTACAACCACTTTGGAAATCCATCTGGCGTTATCTTAAACAGTTAGAAATAGAACTACCATACAACCCAGAAATCCCACTCCTCGGAATATACCCTAGAGATACAAGAGCCTTCACACAAACAGATATATGCACACCCATGTTTATTGCAGCTCTGTTTACAATAGCAAAAAGCTGGAAGCAACCAAGGTGTCCGTCAACAGATGAATGGGTAAATAAATTGTGGTATATTCACACAATGGAATACTACGCATCGATAAAGAACAGTGACGAATCTCTGAAACATTTCATAACATGGAGGAATCTGGAAGGCATTATGCTGAGCGAAATGAGTCAGAGGCAAAAGGACAAATATTGTATAAGACCACTATTATAAGATCTTGAGAAATAGTAAAAACTGAGAAGAACACACACTTTTGTGGTTACGAAGGGGGGAGGGAGGGAGGGAGGGAGAGGGTTTTTTATTGATCAATCAGTAGATAAGAACTGCTTTGGGTGAAGGGAAAGACAACACTCAATACATGGAAGGTCAGCCCAATTGGACTGGACTAAAAGCAAAGAGGTTTCCGGGATAAAATGAATGCTTCAAAGGTCAGCGGAGCAGGGGCTGGGGTCTGGGGAACATGGTTTGAGGGGACTTCTAAATCAATTGGCAAAATAATTCTATTATGAAAACATTCTGCATCCCACTTTGAAATGTGGCGTCCGGGGTCTTAAATGCTAACGAGCGGCCATCTAAGATGCATCAGTTGGTCTCAACCCACCTGGAGCAAAGGGAAATGAAGAACACCAAGGTCACACGACAACTAAGAACCCAAGAGACAGAAAGGGCCACATGAACCAGAGACCTACATCATCCTGAGACCAGAAGAACTAGTTGGTGCCCGGCCACAATCGATGAGTGCCCTGTCAGGGAGCACAACAGAGAACTCCTGAGGGAACAGGAGATCAGTGGGATGCAGACCCCAAATTCTCATAAAAAGACCATACTTAACGGTCTGACTGCGACTAGAGGAATCCCGGCGGCAACGCTCCCCAGACCTTCTGTTGGCACAGGACAGGAACCATCCCCGAAGACAACTCATCAGACATGAAAGGGACTGGTCAGCGGGGGGGGGGGGGGGGGGCGGGGAGAGAGATGCTGATGAAGAGTGAGCTAATTAAATCAGGTGGACACTTGAGAGTGTGTTGGCAACTCTTGACTGGAGGGGGGATGGGAAGATAGAGAGAGAGGGAACCTGGCAAAATTGTCATGAAACGAGAGACTGAAAGGGCTGACTCAATAGGGGGAGAGCAAGTGGGAGAAGGGAGTAAGATGTATGTAAACTTATGTGTGACAGACTGATTGGAATGGTAAATGTTCACTTGAAGCTTAATAAAAGTTAATTAAAAAAAAAATTAAACTTGTATCTTTAAATACACTAAGTCAATGAAAAGGCAAGTCACTGATTGGTAGAAAATATTTGCAAAACATACATCCAACAAAGGACTTGTATCCAGAGTACATAAAGAATGCTTACAATTTAGTAGTAAGAAGTTTGAAAATGAGTAAAAGGCTTGAACAGACACTTCAACAAAAAAGATACACAAAAGACAAAAATTCACATGAAAGCACAGTCAAAATCATTAGTAATAATGAGACACCACTACAAACCCATTAGAATGGAGTAACTAGAATTCTGATTCGTTTGGTGGTGGGAATTCAAAAGAGTAGAGCCACTTTGGAAAACAGTTTGCCAGTTTCTTAAAAAGTTAAACATACACTTAACATTTGATCCAACAATTCCTTTTGTTGTTGTTAGTTTTCGTCCAGTCGATCCTAACTCACGGCAACCCAACATACGCAGAGTAGAACTGCTCCATAGGGTTTCAAAGTTATGACCTTTCAGAAGCAGATTGCTAGGCTTCTTTTGAGGTGCCTCTGGGTGTGTTCGAACTCCCAACCTTTCAGCTAGTAGTGGAGCACTTAACCATTTGTGCCACCCAGGGACTCCTGGTATCCTACTCTTAGGTATTTAATCAAGAGAAATGAAAATATATATCCACACAATGTGTACACCAATGTTCTTAGGAGCTTGTGCACAAGAGCAAAAAACTGAAACAATTCAAAAGTTAGTCAACCAGTGGATGAATAAGCAAAATTTGTTATACCAAATTGGACAATGGAATACTATTAAGCAATAAAAAGAAATGAAAGTACATAGGACAATTTGCACGAGTCTCAAAAGCAAAATGGTAAGAGAAAAGAGCATATACTTTATTATTCCATTTATGTGAAATTCTAGAAATGGCAAAACTGTAGTGATAAAAAACAGGTCAATGGTTACCAAGGGTCAGGGATGGGTGGAGGAGATTGACTGCCAAGGGGCATTAGGGAACTTCACAGGGGTGAATATTGTGGTGGTGGTCATATAAATGAATGGTGAAAGTGCTCGGCTGCTAAATGAAAGGTGAGTTGTTCAAATCCACCAGCCACTTCTCAGGAGAAAGATGTGGCAGTCTGCTTCCGTAAAGACAGCAGCTTTGGAAACCCTATAGGGTAGTTCTACTCTGTCCGATAGGGTCTCTACGAGCCGGGATTGACTTGATGGCAATGGGTTTGGTTTAATGCCCAATAAATACTTACTGAAAGAGTGAATGAGGTAGCTGGACACACACAGAGAACTGCATTCCTAAGGGTATTATTGACTGAATACCAATTCTGTAAGTTATTAGCAAGAGATACGTCAAATAAGCTTAGGAAATGTAGAATTAAGTGAAGTTATTGGGATTCTTGATTCATTCATTACATATTTACAGAGTGCCTACTATTTGCCCAGAACAGGGAGATGCTTTGTTTCTATTAACGAATAAGAAGGTCAAGTTCCTGTGCTTATGGAGTTTACAGTCCAGCCAGGAAAACAACCAATGATCAAATCAAATTATAGAAATAATTATTTAATTGTTGTTATGTCAGTGTTACAGAGGAAAAGCACAGGATGCTCTGAGAATGGATAATTGGGACCTGATCTAGAAGGTTTCCCTGATGAAATATTTAGCTTGTGAACTAGAAGAATAAGCAACCCTGGTGGCTCAGTGGTTAACAGCTCGGCTGCTAATCAAAAGGTCGGCAGCTTGAATCCACCAGCAGCTCCTTGGAAACCCTATGGGGCAGTTCTACTCTGTTCTATAGGGTCATTGTGAGGTGGAATCGACTCCAGGGCAACGGGTTTGGTTTTCTTTTGGGGGGTCATGCCTATGGTTATAATCCCATTTGGGAATGGGTTGTCTTTGTTATGTTAATAAGGCAGGATTAGTGCAGAGTGTGTCCGAGTCAATCTCTTACAAAATAAAAAGCAGAGATGGGAGAAGATAGATGCCAAGCCACATGGAGATCTCCAAGGAACCAGGAAACACAAGTTGAAGGGACAAGGACCTTCCCCCAGAGCCAAGAGAGAAAGAAAACCTTCCCCTACAGCTGGCGCTCTGAATTCAGACTTCTAGCTTCCTAAATTGTGGGGAAATCAATTTCCATTTGTTAAAGCCAGCCACTTGTGGTATTTTTGTTATAGCAGCACAAGATAACTAAGACAAGCAGGGATTATTTGGTTGCAGAGGTTGGGAAAAGTATTCTGGGCAGAAGAAACAGTTTGCAGGAAGTCCTGAGGCAGGGAGGAATTTGGCCCATTCTTGGAACTAATTGAAGCTCTTTGGTGCACAATGAGGAGGTTAGAGTGTCCTGAGGTTGGCAGGGCAGGATTGCAGGAGTTCATAGGATTTGTTAAGGATTTGAGATGGCCATCGAGGAGTTTTAAGCAGGACTTCTCAGAGCCCTTAAAACATTAATATAAATTATAAATCTCTATAAAGCAGCCTTTCCCCAATTTATTTGATTATGGAAACAATTTTTTTAGACCCTCTCATTGGGACTATAAAACATATTCTATAAAATACATTTTGAGAAATGCTACACCAGAGATAGAAAATTATGAAAGGAAACACATTTTGTGCAGAAAAAGAAGAAAACAAGGAAGCATATGCACAGTGTAGTGGCGTACCCTTACTCCTCACTTACCAACTGTAACTTCAGCCAACATTTCACATTTACGACAATAGTAAAAAATCCACTATCAGGCTGTTTTGCATATCAACCAGGAGCGAGGCAAGAGGTGGAGGGGGAGGAGGAGGAGAAGTGGGAAGCTTGTGAGAGGGAGCGAGGCCATGTGGGCTGCAGGCAGTTTGTATTACCCAGGTCAGGCTGCGCAGGTGGGTGCAGGAGGCAAGGGTGGCCAAGCTGCAAGGAGGTGGTGGGAGCTAGGGCCATAGGAGTCGGGAAGGGGGTGCTGCTGGAAAGTCTCTTCTTTCAAAGAGGCCTCTCTGCCACTTCCACAGCCTCTGCAAAGCCCAGGTTGCCAAGCCTCATTTGCCCTGAAGCCTGGGAGCTACCTACCTTCAAGACCTGTCTCCAGGGCCATGGGAGCAAGAAGGTAGAGACGCAAGGCATGGCTGTCTGCCTGGAGGCCTGGAGCATGGCCAGATGACAGTGGACACCTGCTGCCTCAGAGGCAGCAGGCAATCCCCAACCACCGTAGGGTGGGCTCCATGCTGGTGGGAAGGAATGGTAGGGAAGGTGGGCCCCATGGCATGCACAGCCCGCAACGTGCCAGGGGTGCTCAAAAGGCAGTGAGCAACTGGGGAGGACACTGGTGCCAAAGATAGGGTGTGGCCCTGACTCTCACAAAATGCCCATTTTCACATAATGACCTGGTCCTTGGAACCTAACCATGTCAAGAAGCAAGGAGTAAGTGTACTTAATATGGCTCTTCCAGCCATGCATGGTTTTTGACTCCCACAAAATGATTGGGTAGGGCTATGCAAATAAGGTGCTTGTGGCCCACCAAGGGGATTGGACAACTTGCTGACAATGCAAATAAGGTTCATGGCACTCACGTGGAGCTGACCCATGCAAATAAGGTGTGTGAAACCTTAATGAGGGAATTGGTCAGTTTTACAAGAGCTAGGCTTAAAATGAGCTGTCCCAGAGGTGGGAAGATGGGGCCTCACAACCACCAAGAAAAAAGAACTGGAAACAGAGGCATCTTTTGGACCTGGGGTCCTTGTACTGAGAACCTTCTAGACCCAGGAGATAGAGAGTTGTACACTGGAGACAGTGAGAAGCGGAGGCAAGCATGGCAGAGTCCAGAAGCAGAGAAATGGCACCTGCAGAACCAGAAGACCAGCACAAGATGGCCGCAGTGGGCTTCAAGACACACAAAGTGAGGAGGCTACAGTGAACATGCCAACCCACGAGCAAGAGAGCTGAGCACCTCCAGGGAGGAAGCTTGCTGGTAGAGTTGGGTGCCGCCGGGACCTTATCGGCAGAGCTAAAAGAGCTTTGTAACACTTCCCTGAGCAGGGCAGAGACCAGACCAAGGGCCAAGAGAGGAAGTCTGTCCTGAGGTGGCCGAGAGGAGCCTGTTCTCAGGGGGCCAAGAGGAGCCGTACATGGCTGAGAGGAGCTGAGAGAGCTGTCCTGCTCTGAAGAAGGGAGAATCTGCCTACATGCTTCCTGATTCCGATCCCAAGTTGTAGCCTGTTGAACCTGATCCAAAGCTGTAACCTGTTATTTCCCTAATAAACCATATAATTGTGAGCATTGTCTATGAGCTCTGTATGGGCACTGAAATGAATTAACAAGCCCAGCAGAGAAGTAGAGAGTGCCATGGGATGGACAGTGTATGTCAGAATTGGTAAAAAGTTTGGAGAGAGGAGGTATGTCTGATGTCTACCTCACAGGAATCAGCCTTGGGCTGATGATGACGGTGGTTCTCTCTACTTCCACTTGTGAAATTAGATGAGGATTTCTAGTGCCACCACATCATTTTTGTAATGTATATATTAAAAAAAAAAAACTATAAGTGAGACTTTATAGATCAGTTGGAACCATAAATATATATGGATTACATTCTATTGTTACAGGGCAAAGAATCACATATTGGCTCCAAAAACAAAATCCAACTTTGTGTTGTCTATAAAGATAAATCTTATATAGCTACCACATGGTTCATCCATTCCATTCCTAGATATTTACCCAAGATGAATGAAGACATATGTCCACAAAAAGACTTGTACGTGAAAGTTCATAGCAGCTTTATTTGTTACAGCAAAATCTGAAAATGATCCAAATGTCCATTAAGAGATGAATCAATAAACAAACTATGGTGTGTGCATACAACAGAATATCATACAGCAATAAATAGGGATGAATGACTGACATACGCAGAAAGCTGGATGACTCTCAAAATCATTATGCTGACTGAAAGAATCCACATGAAAAATAGTATATACTGTATGATTCCATTTATAGAAAATTCTAGAAAATGCAAGGTAATCTATAGAAAGAGATCAGTGGCTGCCTGGGACGAGGGTGGAGAACAGGATGGATTGCAGTGAGGCATGAAAAAACTTTTGGGAAGAATAAAATTGTTCTGTATCATGACTGCAATTGTGGTTTTGTGGGTGTGCACAAATGCCAAAACTCATCTAATTGTACGCTTTAAATGGGAGCAGTTTATTTTATGTTATATTTACCTCATTAAATTATCAAAAATTGAATAATAAAAAAAAATCTCAAACAGGGACCTGCCTGTTTTGGTTACCACTGTGAACCTGGTACTTCATACAGTGCCTAGAGCATGGTAGATGCTCAACAAACAAGGAAATAAATAATTTTATTAACACAAATAATGCATTTATTTTAATGGATACATGTTGTTGTTATGTTGCTGTTGTTAGGTGCTGTCGAGTTGGTTCCGACTCATAGTGACCCTATGCAGAACAGAACGAAACACCGCCCGGTCCTGCGTCATCCTTACAATTGTTATGCTTGAGCTCATTGTTGCAGCCACTGTGTCAATCCACCTCGTTGAGGATCTTCCTCTTTTCCGCTGACCCTGTACTCTGCCAAGCATGATGTCCTTCTCCAGGGACTGATCCCTCCTGACAACATGTCCAAAGTATGTAAGACGCAGTCTCACCAACCTTGCCTCTAAGGAGCATTCTGGCCTCACTTCTTCCAAGACAGGTTTGTTCGTTCTTTTGGCAGTCCATGGTATATTCAATATTCTTCACAAACACCAAAATTCAAAGGCGTCAATTCTTTGGTCTTCCTTAATCATTGTCCAGCTTTCACATGCATACGATGCGATTGAAAATACCATGGCTTGGGTCAGGCGCACCTTAGTCTTCAGGGTGACATCTTTGCTCTTCAACACTTTAAAGAGGTCCTTTGCAGCAGATTTACCCAATGCGAGGTGTCTTTTGATTTCTTGACTGCTGCTTCCATGGCTGTTGATTGTGGATTCAAGTAAAATGAAATCCCTGACAACTTCAAACTTTTCTCCGTTTATCATGATGTTGCTCATCGGTCCAGTTCTGAGGATTTTTGTTTTCTTTATGTTGAGATGTAATCCATACTGAAGGCTGTGGTCTTTGATCTTCATTAATAAGTGCTTCAGGTCTTCTTCACTTTCAGTAAGCAAGGTTGTGTCGTCTGCATAATGCAGGCTGCTAATAAGTCTTCCTGCAATCCTGATGCCCCATTCTTCTTCTTATAGTCCAGCTTCTCGTATTATTTGTTCAGCATACAGATTGAATAGGTATGGTGAAAGAGCACAACCCTGACGCACACCTTTCCTGACTTTAAACCAATCAGTATCCCCTTGTTCTGTCCGAACATCTGCCTCTTGATCTATGTAAAGGTTCCTCATGAGCACAATTAAGTGTTCTGGAATTCCCATTCTTCACAGTGTTACCCATGGTTTGTTATGATCCACACAGTCGAATGCCTTTGCATAGTCAATAAAATGGATACATATAAACTTTATATCCGAGTGAGAATACATATTCTCGTACTTGGCCATAAAGAAAGTAGATTCCAAAACCCTCTTAAGAAAAATGCAATACAACTAGAAAATAACAGTGAAAAGACAAGGACAACACTGTAACTGAAAAAAATATATAAACACTAATCTCAAAGAGATAAGAAGCCCTGGTGGCGCAATGGTTAAGTGCTCAGCTGGTAACCAAATGGTTGTGGTTTGAACTTACCCAGTGGCTCCACAAGAGAAAGACCTGGAGATCTGCTTCTATGAAGATTAAAAAAAAAAAAAAAAAATTTTTTTTTTTTTTTTTACAGCCAAGAAAATCCTGTGAGGCAATTCTACTGTGTCACATGGGGTCGCTATGAGTTGGTGTAAGGGTTAAGTTATGTGTCAGCTTGGCTAGGGTATGATTCTCAGTGGTTTGGCAGACATTGGACTAGGTACTCTTCCATAAGATAATCTAATCACTTCCCATTTTGTGATCTCATATGAGCAATCAGCTGGAAAAAGAGTTTTCTTGTGGGTATGGCCCGTCTCTAATATATAAATGAATGCTCTGGCAAAGCTTGATCTCTCTTTCAACCCTGTACTCTTCTTATCAACTGACTTCTGCTTCTTGGGATGTAAGCCTGCAGAAGTCTCTAGCCTGCTGCCTGATCTGCAGATGTTGGATTCACCATCCTCTGTAACCCTGTGAGCCAGCAGAGGTCTCCAGCCTCCCGCTGGACCCACAGATTTGGAACTTGCCAGTCCTCACAATTGCAGTAGCCATTTCCTGGAAGTAAATCTCTCTCTATATGTATATATATGTTTTACTGGTTTTGCTCTTCTAGAGAACTGAGTCTAACAGCTGGAATCAATTCCGTAGTACCCAACAACAACAACAACCTTAAATGTTGTTGCTAGGTGCTGTTGAATCGGTTCCAACTCATAGCGACCCTAGGAACAGCACAACAAAACACTGCCCAGTCCTGCACCATCCTCACAATCATTGCTATAAAGAGGAAATAAAGGACAAAAAGAGGGTGCAATGTAATGGATTGCTTTTTGTGTGGCCTTTTTAGCTGTGGTCTTATAACTCCTACCCAGGTGATTGGGTGGGTCTGTATGATAGAGTAATTGTGGCCCACCAAGGGGACTGATCAGTTTTGCCATCCCGCTGGGCTTGAAATGAGCCACCCAAGGGGTGGGAAAGAGAAGAGCCCACCACCACCAAGGAAGGGGAGACCAGCAGGAACAGGAGAGACCATCAGGAGACAGTGCAGTGGGCTTCTCAGCCCACAGAGCAAGAAAGCTGAGGGCAGAGAATTTGGAACTTGGCAGTCTCTACAACTGTGTGAGCCATTCCTTTAAATGGTTTGTGAGTTCTGTGAGACCCTGTGAGTTAGGGAACCCAAAGACGGGAGGGAGGATACTGAGGAAAGAGGGAGTATTGATGCTAGAGATGTTGGAGCATTACAGCAGCTTGGAAAAGTTGGACATTTGGGATATCTTTGACCTCATAGGTACCAGCTTTGTGCTGATCCTTATAAAATAAATTATTCTTTTGGAGGGGGGAACAAAAATTACAAATTCAGGAATAAGAAATGTGTTATAATTACAAATAAAGTTAGAACTAAAAGAATTCATGAAAATATGCAATTTATAGCGTGCCAATTAATTTGAAAAATCTAGGCGAAAAGGTCAGCGGTTCAAACCCACCAGTGGCTCCTCAGGAAAGAGACGTGGCACTCTGCTTCAGTAAAGATTTACAGCCAGTTCTTCTCTGTCTTTTAGGGTCCCTATAAGTCATAATAAACTCTACAGCAACAGGTTTTAGGTAAAATGGGCATCTTTCTAGGAAAACCTTTAATATCAAAACTTATTCAAGATGAGATAGGAAGTTTGAATAGATCATTAATAAGATAACCAGTAATAAAGATTTTCAAAGATTTACATTGGAAAAAGTACAAGCAAGCTGGTTTTATAAGAGAATTCAGTCAAACCATCAAGGAATAGCTAATCCTTCCCTATATTATTCAAATTCTTCCAGAGATTAGGAAAAGCTAAAACACCTCTCAAATTATTTTGTAAATCTAGCCTATATTGTAAATCTAGCCAATAATGTTCAAAGGAGAAAATATTGACGTTGCCAAGAACTTCATTTTACTTGGATCCACAATCAACACCCATGGAAACAGCAGTCAGGAAATCAAACAACATATTGCCTTGGGCAAATCTGCTGCAAAAGACCTCTTTAAAATGTTAAAAAGCAAAGATGTCACTTTGAGGACTAAGGTGCACCTGACCCAAGCCATGGTGTTTTTTATCACCTCATATGCACGTGAAAGCTGGACAATGAATAAAGAAGACCAAAGAATTGATGCTTTGAAATATGGTGTTGGTGAAGAAGTTTGATTATACCAAGGACTTCCAGAAGAACGAACAAATCTGCCTGGGAAAAAGTACAACCAGAATGCTCCTTAGAAGCGAGGATGGCAAGATTTCAAGTACTTTGGACGTGTTGTCAGGTCAGACCAGTCCCTGGAGAAGGAATATATCACATTTGGTAAAGTAGAGGGTCAGTGAAAAAGAAGAAAACCCTCAATGAGATGGATTGACACAGTGGCTGCAACAATGGGTTTAAGTATACCAAGGATTGTGAGGATGGTGCAGGACCAGGCAGTATTTTATTCTCTTGTATACAGGGTTGCTATGAGTCAGAACTGACTTGAAGGCACCTAACAACAACAACAACAACAACATGCTATTCCATTGATCTGTACGTATACATCTAAGCTGAAATATTTATTTTTTAAGATAAAAAATATATATTTTCTAGGGGATTCCAGTCTACTGGTTGATAACCTCTACTATAAACATAAAGAAAAATTATTGGGGTATCATTAAACAGACTTCAGAATTTTAGAGCCAGGTGGTCTTTTTTCATTTGAGAAACCCTGTGGATATGAGTCCAAGAAAGTAGATTCTGTCACTGTCAGCATGTTCCCCCCCCACCTTGTTTTTAAACTGTTATTAAATATAATGAGAAGTTGATCTTAACAGAAAGTTCTCACCTTCTCTGTTCACTGACCTAGTTTACAGCCCAGCAAGTTGTTGCTCAGCTTTTTTAAAAAAACTGGCGACACTCTCTTGGGGGTTTTAAAACACTAGTGCCAGGTGCTATAGATTCCTGCAAAGGCACAGCTCAGCACTGCCAGGCCATTCCATCTCTTCCCTAGGCTGAAGCCAGCAGTTCTGTCAGTCTGTCCCCAAGGTAGCTAGGGATCCCACCAGGAAACGAGAGTCTTGCTTATTTAATTTTACTTTGCTTTAGAAAGCACATACACACAAATTTTGGTAAGTGCCTATGAGAACTCATTTGTTAACCTAGTAAGGATGACACTGTGCAAATATATATGGGCATCTTCCTTCTTGTTTTGAAGGAGATATAACTGTATTCACAGACAAGAGGGCACGCAGTTTAGAAAGGTTCTCTTTTGTGAATCTGTTAAGAGATTTTTTTCTGTTTTATACAAGCATTTTGTAAACCTTCCATTAAAAAAAAAGTTCAAAACTAGACCCAGTTCCGGTGAATTTAAACACAGGGGAATAATATAGAATGAATCACCTGCTTAATGTAACATTAAGTTAATTTAATGGCCTCCTAAACACAGCTTTGGATGTTATTTTCCAAGCAACCGACATGTAAGACAGACCACGAAAATCGTGCATTGGTGTTGCCATCAGTAACTATGTTTAGTTTTTTCCAGAACTATTTTTCTAGGAATAGTTGAAGGGACCACCATTGTACTTTTAGCCAAATTTCATTTATATGGAGTAGGACTGAAAAGTATTGTGAATTATTTTCTACCTCAGGTGATCCAGGATCACAGCCTTTTGGGGGATGATGGAACGCAGTGATATTTGTTTTCAGTCATGATTGTAGACCATGGACATAGCATAAATGGCTATCTGATTGTGGAAAAAAGAAATCAGCAAAGAAAGTGCTCTAATATAATCAGCCTGGTTGTTTACTGACATCTGGTTGGGAAAGGGAGAGTTCTAATATATGTAACAGTCCACCAGACTAAGACTTTGGCTATCAGGACAGATACTTCAATATGGTAGTGTAATGAGGAGTCTGATTCCATTTTTTGATATTTGACTGATAGCAGTTTTCAAACCTCATGCCTCCCTCTTCCCCTTGTGCCTCACATCTGGACATGTTGATAAGAATCCTGGGTCCTACCTCTTTGCTTTAGGGATCTGCCCTGCTTTTCCCAGAGACCTTGATTTTGTAAGTAATAGACCTTTTCATCCCCTTTTGGTGTGTGTGGGGAGCCATCAGTCTCAACATCCAAACCAAACTTTGGGTGGAGGTCCATCTGTCTCTGCAGGTGGCTATAATAGAGAGCAAAGATTTTAGTTTGACAAATCTTTATGAAATGTATATTACGTGCTGGGAACCATGTTAGGTATAGGAACTATAAGGATGTGATTCCAACCATAAGAGGTTTATAGTCTAGTGGGAAAGACAGATGAACATGATAAGAGATAAAATCTCTGTGATGACTAACAAATTAGGACAAAAAAAAATCCTTGCATAAATTGTGATGGATGACGTAAAGCAGCTGTGTCCAAGGAAAAGAGCCAGGCTCTGGAATCTGAGTCTGCCTTGTATAACCTTGGGCAAGATACTGAACTTCTCCAGGCCTCAGGTTTCCCATCCGTAAAAATGGAAACTACTTGCCTTGAAACATTTTTTTGAGGATAGAGATGACATACTATATGTGAGGTGCTAGCCTCTTCTTGTTGTTGTTGTGTGCCACTGAGCTGATTTCAACTCATAGCAACCCTAGCCACTAAATAAATAGTAGCTATCAGTGATATATACAATTAATATTTAGAACACATACAAATTAATAAGCAACTACTTAAAAAAAAGAAGAATGGACTGTATACGTGAAGAGGCACTTACAGCTACTTAAAAAAAGAATGGACAAGAGCCGCTTACAAAAGAGTAAAAACAAATGACTAATACAATATGAACATCAATCCAACTTCACTTATAATAAATAGAATGTGATGCATTTCTTGACTATTACATTTATAATTTATTTCAAAGTAATACTTAACTGTGGCTAGGTTGTATAAGATAAGCCATCTTGGGCAGCATCAGTGATGGTGTATATTCTTATAAACTTTATGAAAAGGTGATAACCTTTCTGAAAATATGATAATCTTTCTGTAAATATTATAGCAAAGACACTTATAATCTTTCTGGAAAGAAAAATGTGTATCAAGGGCTTTAAAAATGTTCATTTTTAACCCAGTAATTCTACTCCTAGCTTAAAGATGTTCATTACAGTGCTTTCTATAATTATAGAAATTTAAAAAACAATGTAAATTTAGAATGACAGAAAATGGTAAAGTTTTATGCTACATCCATAGGATAGACCATTTTACATTGATAAACATAATGTGTGGCAAGCTTTTTTTTTTTTTTTTTAATAATATGGCTATGATGAAAGCAGGGTACAACATTGTTATAACTGGTGTGCTCTGTACTATGTAAAAATATGTATGTATCAGTTAGCAATAGCTACATAACAAACCATCCCCAGAATTTAGTGGCTTAAAGCAACCATTTTTTAGCTCATAATATTGCAGGCAATTTAGGCTTGGCTCGGCAGGGCAGTTCTTTTCACTTAGGTTTATCTCAGAGGGGTTTCTTTGGGCATCTTTGATTATCTGGCCTATCAGTTGAGGGCTGACTTGTCTAGAATGGCCTCAGCTGGGATGATTCATTTCTATTCCACATGATATTTTATCCCCATCAGGTTAGCCAGGCTTGTTCCCATGATGCAGGGAGAGCTGAAGCATGCAAGACTCAGAACTAGCACACCACCACCTTCCCACGTTTACTGTCCACATCAGGTCATGAAGCCAGCCCAGATTCAGAGCAGGGAAAATAAATCCCACCTCTCGATGGAAGGAGCCTCAAAGTCTCATTTGCAAAGGCAAGAATACAGGTAGGGGTGTAGGTTTGGGGCCATTTTTGCCACTAAGCTATCACAATGTTCATAGAAAAATAATACTGGGAGGTAATAGACCAAAATATTAACATTGTATTTCTGAATGGTAGAATTACTGGCGATTTTAGAGTCTTCTACTTTTCTGCTTTCCAGCTCTTCTACAAGCATGCTTTACTTTTATAAAAGCAACAAAACAAAACAAAACCCATTGCTGTTGAGCCGATTCCAACTCATAGGACCCTATAGGTCAGAGTAGAGCTGCCCCATAGAGTTTCCAAGAAACGTGTGGTATATTCAAGCTGCCGACTTTTTGATTAGCAGCTGTAGCTCTTAACCATTACACCACCAGAGTTTCCAGACAAAAACAAACATTTAAGAATGTATATGTAGTATATATACATCTAGTGATTAGACACATCAACTAGTTGTGTGATGACAGAGGAAGAGCAAGTGGCACAGTCTGAGGTGGGAGAAAGAGAAGGGTTCCTAGGGCACATGACATTTGAGCTGAGTGTTGGCCACGCAAAGGCAAGTGGGGACATTCTAGATGAAGCATGACGTGTGTGTGAGACAACGTTTTGCTGAGTAAAATCAGAGTGCTGAGATAATGACAAGGCAGGGATGACCCAGACAGGAGCTGTGAGAGAATGAAGAAAGGCAGTGGCGTCACTAGGGTTGGTGTCACCCAGTGCGATAACTCATGGTGTCACACCCCCTCCATGCTAATTACCACAATATTGCAGCTAACACACCAGAACATTTGACAAGATCAGCGACTATAAAAACACCAGCAGCAGTGAAAACAGCATGTGCTTACAGCACGGCCAGCAGACGAAACCACGTGATTCGAAGAGTCATTGTAATTGGATAATAATGACAGCTCTGACCCAACTCATTAGAAGGTTCAAAAAGTAAATTAGCATAGAGTTCTGGCCTAGTAGATATGTTGATACACGCAAGCTGGGCTTAGGAAAAATGTTTTTGCTGTTATAACTAACTACAAGGATATTTTTATAAAAAATAAATTTTGCTGAAACACTGCACAAAAATTTTTTCGACAGGCATTTTGATGTCACCTTTTCTGATGCCCCTGAAGAAAGGGTCATGGAGGGAAACTCGTTTGAGAGAAGAGTACAGAAAGGAGGTGGGGGTGGGGAGGCTTATGTTTTACAGACTGAAAAGTAAGCTATGACAAGTGTAAACCCAATCTTTACAAATCTGAGTGGGAGACTTTAGGAAGGGTGTTCTCTCTTAAAGTTTTAAAAATATTAAATTATGGTAATGTGAATACTGGTCCTAAAGAGGGGAATTTGCCCTCAGCTCCCATCAAAACTCCCAGATAACTAGGGAGAAAATAAGAGATTGACAATCGATTCTCTCAGCAGCACCTCCACTTCCCTCCCTTCTCTTGAAGTATAGAGAATCTGGGGAACTGCCTTGCTATGGAAGATTTTTAGAGCAGGATTAATTAGCACCTGCTGATTAAATTTTGGGCTATAAAATTGCAATATAGCTGTCATGGTTCTAGTGACTGTAGTCTACGTTATGTGTTTTCCGATGAAGTTCTTAATTAAAATGAATGCCTAGATATTTAAATCCCTAGAACCAATCAGCTAGTTGTTTATGACTTATCAAAAGTCTGTCTTCTTCCCAGTGTATCTGGTGTAAAATGTAGACAAAAAAAAAAAAAAAAGAAAGAAATAACCCAGTGCCATGGAGTTGATTCCCACTCACAGCGACCCTCTAGGGTTTCCAAGGCTATAATTCTCTACAGAAGCAGACTGCCACATCTTTCTCCCACGGAGCTGTTGGTGGTTTCGAACTTTGACCTGTTAGTAGTTGATTGCTTTAACCACTGCACCACCAGAGCTCCTTGGAATGTAGACTGTGGTCCCTAAACTAGGAGAAGTTAGCCTGTCCTATGAACTGAGTTCACAGCCTCATCAAAAGTGCAGCACAATACAACAACCTGCTATGCTATCAGAGACATGAGCAATGAAAGATCACGTGTGGAAATCTAATCACCAGCTTCTGAAGGCCTTTGCTCTCAGTGGATTCTTACCTCCCCTTTTTCCTTCTTCAGAAGTCAAAGTAACAGCATTTATGTTGCACGTGAAAGCAGTTGGCACTTAGTAAGGGCTCAATGAATGTTCATTTACTTCCTTCACCAACTTTCAGCGGCTTTATGAGGTTATGGGGAGAGAGAACTGAGGGAATGGGTATTTTTCTTTTACAAATGAATGCCTTTTAATTAGGGTCCTTAGATTTAGCAAATAAAATGCAAGAGCCCCAGTTAAATTTGAATTTCAGATGAACAATGAATAATTCTTTTGTAGAAGTTATGTCTCATACTTACATTTGTTGTTTATCTGAAATTCAAATTTACTTGGGCCTCTTGTATTTTATCTGCCAGCCCTAATTTTAATGCATTCCTGGGACCGCAAAGGCCCTTTCTTAGAGGCACTGCAGGATAACCAATGCTTGTGGGGGAACAGAGATGCGTGGACACATCTGAGTCACGCACAGTCATGGCAGGACAAAGGCAGGAATCAGCTGAGCTCTCTTTCACTACAACACCCTGGTATGGTCTGGTTGGGAAAGTCATTTGATGAATTTCACTATCTTCCAAGTGATTTCAGGGATTTTAGGTAGCACACTCAGAGAAATGAGCGTGTTTAAGCAAAATTACAAATTATTCAATTTACTAATTTGAGAGCCAATGTTTTGACCATCAGTCATGGTAGCAACAACCCAGTCCAAATGTACAATGACATTGGAGTTTAAAGAAAACATTAAAACCAAAACCAAACCCAGTGCTGTCAAGTCGATTCCGACTCACAGAGACCCTATAGGACAGAGTAGAACTGCCCCATAGGGTTTCCAAGGAGCACCTGGCGGATTCGAACTGTCGACCCTTTGATTAGCAGCCATAGCACCTAATCACTATGCCACCAGAGTTTCCTCCAAAGAAAATATTAGGACTTTATGAGAACACAAAATATGAGCTACAAATGAAAATCTTCACTTTCAGGAATATGATTCATTTACGAAGAACTCCCTCTACAATATCTAAACCCATTGCTGTCAAGTTGATTCCGACTCATGATGACCCCACATGTTTCAGAGTAGAACTGGGTCCATAGGGTTTTCAGTGGCTATAATCTCACAGAAGGAGATCACCAAGCCTTTCTTCAGTGGTGCTGCGGGGTAGATTCGAACTGCCAACCTTTTGGTTAGTAGTCGAGCACAAACCATTTGTGCCACCCAGCTGAGCCTATACATCATCTAGAGCTCCTGTAAAATAGGATTTGGACACTCATCTTCAATTCTTTAATCATTAAGGAATAAGAAAAAAAAAAAATTCTTGTAGCCAAGAAAAAATATTCTGTTTTAGTGACATCCAGATTTTTCTTCTTTTGTCCAGTCCTAGTTTTGGAGATTCCACTCTCTCTTTTTATTCCATGATGGTCTTTTTAGGATGATGCTTCCAGACACCGAGGTCCTTATTGCTAAGTGAAGAATTTTCTCAGTATTTGTCTGCAATTGCTCCAAGTCTGTTCTCAGCTTTAAGTCCTGAGTGTTTTCCAAGGGCACCTCCTTCCAATACGCTCTGCCAAACGTGTGCTAATTGCTTGCCACCCTAGGAATAACTGCTCTGTTTGTGTTCTTGGGGCTGCAGCTCAGCTCTCGGATCTCAGCTGCCTGTGTAATCAGCAGTCTGCCCCACTGGACTGTCTACGTACTGGGCCGACAGGAGGTGTTCATCCATTCTCTTGGGAGAAAGTGCTGTTTTCAATTTTGGGGTCCGATCTGAAAATCAGTTCCCCACGGAGCAGAAACCTTGAGTTCATTCATTCACTCTTCCACCAGTCACTACTAAACACAAATTATTACCAAGCAGTATTCTAGGCCCTGGGTGTCTAACTGTGAACAAAAGAAAAGTGGCCCCTGTAGTCTAGTGTGGAGGAGCCCTGGTGGCACAATGATTAGCTCTGCTGCTAATCAAAAAGTTGGAGGTTCAAACCCACTTATCGGTTGCATGGGAGAAAGACCTGGTGATCTGCTCACATAAAAATTAAAAAACGAAACAAAACAAACCCAATGCTGTCAAGTTGATTCCGACTACAGGACAGAGTAAAACTGCCCCATAGAGTTTCCAAGGAGGGCCTGGTGGATTCGAACTGCCGACCCATTGGTTAGCAATTACAGCCTAGAAAACCTTATGGGGCAGTTTTATCCTGTCACATGGAGTCCCTAAAAGTGAGAAATTGACTCAAAGACACCTAATAACTATAGTCTAGTGTGAAGGGTAGTGACTTATTTCATAATTTCAATAAAGAATGTTGAACACTTTTGGCAGGAGAAGTATAAGATGATATGGGAAGACGGTACAAGGGGCCTTAACATAGTTTAGGAAAGACTTCCCAGAGGAAGTGATATTTAAGCTAAGTAAGAGCTAGTAAGATTAAAAGAAAAGAAAAGGAGCAGGGAGAAGGTGTGAAATAGCATATACAAAGGCCCCTAAGAAGACAGAGAGAGTATGAGGTATTCATGGAAATGACCAGAACATTTAAAAAGACATCAGCAGGTCCGCAGATATTTATAGGGTGACTACTACATGGTAGGCACTGTTTTAGAATCTAGGGATACAACCACAAACATGACAGACATTGTTATTGTTCTTAAAGAACTTAAGAAGACAGACGTCAAACAGAAATATAGATAATTTCAGGTACTGATAAATTCATTGAAGAAAACAAATTAGGCAATGAGAAAGAGACTGAGTGGGTTGGGGGCGGGGCTATATTCAGCAAGGTGGCCAGGGGCATCTATCTCTTTGAGGAGGTGACATTTGTGTTGAGGTCTGCATGTTGAGAGGAAGCAGCCATGTTAAGGTTTGAAGAGGGCAAAAACGTCATGAGACAAAGAAGATCATCAAGGACCTTGAAAGCCCCGCTAGGGAGGGGCTTATCCAAAGGGCAGTGGGAAATAGTACAGGCTTTTAAGTGGAGGAGTAACTTTATTTTTTTCAAATGATGGTTATTTTGGCTAGGCTGTAGGGTCTTGATTGGAGAAGAGTAAGACAGAATTTGGCAAGTTGGTCCAAGGGATGGGGCTAAAAAGGACTAAGTCCAGAAACATTTAGGAAATGGAGTTGATTGACTTTGGGGGGATGGGGAAGAGTGAAGAATGGGGGAAGATTTTTTTTCCTTTTCTGTCTTGAGAAGCTGGATAACTAGTGGTACCATTTGCAAAGAAAGAGAGATGAAAATGATGGGTTCTATTTTGGATGGGTTGGATTTAAGGTGCCTGTGGTAGCACAGTGGTTAAGAATTTAGCTGCTATCCAAAAGGTGGGCAGTTCAAATCTAGCAGCTGCTCCTTGGAAACCCTGTGGGGCAGTTCTATTTTTTCCTATAGTGTCACTATAAGTCAGGATTGACTTGACAGCAACAGGTTTTGTTTTTGTTTGGGTGGTATATCAGGCAGAGGTATTCAGAAGAGGGTTGGATAGATGTATCTACAGCTCAGAAGGAAGGTCTGGAATTGAGATCTATCAGAAAAAGCTGATAATTAAAGTCTAAGGAACGTGGGACATGAAAAGAGTGTCTCCCACAGAGCTCTGAGGAATGCGAGACTTCAGCCACTCAGGAGTGTGACCCTTTCCATGTCCAGGATTATGCACACTAGACATCCTATAAACACACAGCCTGCCGGCTGCTGAAAAGCCTGCCACAGTGCACTCTGACTTTCATTCTGCAAAATTACTAAATATCTAGCATTGGAAAGGTCCTGTGTAGGCGTGGTAGAAGGCATTAGCCATATCTCCTAGTAAGAATTGTGTTTAGGAGGCCAAGGATGCGAATAGGAGGCCAAGGAGGCCAAGATGTGAGTTTTTGTTTTTTTTAAAAATTGTTCTGTGTTGGTTAGCAACAACAATAAACAGTAATTGAGTGTCTATGTGCTAGGCACTGTGCTGGATATTGAAGGTCAAACAGTGAATGAGCTTCTATCCCTGAGCCCAAGAAGCTCACAGATGGTAATGGAACCATCTATATAGGAAAATAATGACAAAACACTGCCGTGTGTGCTGAGCTAGGTAAAGGATACTGTGGGGACACAGAAGAGAAGGCAATCAGTTTTGGCAGGGGGTGCAGGGTGATGAGGATGGTTTGGAACACTACAGAGAGGAAATGGTGAGCTTGATCCAAGGTTGCAGTAACTTCCTTACTCTAGGATACAGACAGGTAGTATCAAGTCATTGTACTAACCCTAAATCAGCTCTAACATGGGTAAAGACCCCAAAACTCTTTCGGGTTCATTAAATTCTCATGGGCTGGGAATTTTGAACCTATTTCAAAGACTACAGTAATGAAACCCTTATGATACTGATGAAAAATAATTTGATTAAATATCAGCTTACTACCACCTGGTCCATATCAGGTAACAGAAGGTTCTAAGCTCTAACATTGAAAAGCCAGAGGCTGTTATTGGGAACTGCTGATAATTTGCCCCTTGAAGCTAGGTTAAATGTATAACGTTAAACTTCTCTGTCCCTAAGTCCCTCATCTATAATCTAGGTTAATGGCATGTGACACTGTCCATGGTATGAGGAGGCATGTTGTGAGGCTTCAGAAGCACATCAAACCCTCAGGAGATGGCCCGGTATATCCTGAGTATTATACCTGACAATGCTATGAATATATACTTATGGACTTATCTTCATAACAGACCTCACATTTGAAGTACATGAGACTAGACAAAAGTCCTCGGATATCCCATGACTTACCCAATTAATCAGCAACGTTACTAACCATGAATAAACTTATTGACTCGAAAACATGATCAAAGCCACGTTATTCGTAGAACAAGTCAGAGTTCTCATCTGGCTGATGTGGATAAATAAAATCAGCTGCTGTTGCGTCAGCCCAACTTGTGGTGACCCCTTGTGTGTGTCCACGCAGAACTGGGCTCCAAGGGGTTTTCAATGGTTGGTTTTTTAGAAGCAGATCATCAGGGCTTTCTTCAGAAGCACCTCTTGGTGGACATGGACCTCCAAGTTTTCAGTTAGCTGGCAAGTGCCTTAGCCATCTGCACCAGACTCCCGATGCGGATAAAGAAAAACAATAAGAATATCAATCTATAGAAACAAGACCCAAATTGTCTGAGGTTGGAATTAATTAGCAGATATTATCCAGAACCCAACTAATCCAAGTCATTAGTTGAAATTACTCCAGGATTAAAAGCTGTTTTGAATCCTAACAATGTAATGTTATTTAGAGTCCTTAACCTAGTTCTGGCTGAAGATACCATTTTATCATTAAATATGCCCTCCACATTAATTCTTCCCAAGTAATTAGGACATTTACGGATTAATCTCAATGTGAGTTGTGAGTTATTTTGGTGGCATTAATAACCTGCTCAAGTCAGTGGTCTTAGTCACAAACGATTAAGTATAAAGGAGACAATGCCAGCTTCCAGCACATTGAAAGGGTTAATGAGGAACCAGCCAATCAGTTAAGGAGTCAGGCAGTGAGGCAGGAGAAGGAATGTGAGAGTGAAAGTCATGGCATTAGATGAAAAGTCTACAAGGTACCAAAAGGAGTCTAAGGGCTAAACCCTGCCCTAGACCCACTTGGAGGATGTCAAAAGCAGCTATGACTCCAGCAGAAGCTGGAATCTTCTGCTGACTTTTTAAGCAGAAGAAGCTCAGATCCATCTAGATTAAAGAGTGCCTGAATAGCCTCCTTCACTGTCTACCCCTTTTGGTAGGAGACCTGCACCGAACAAAGGAAATCATACAGGGAAGACTAATTTGTCTTAGGTCCTGGGTTAATTTTCTCCTCTGGCTTCTTCCTCATGAGCTGTAGAAATCCTGATAAACTGGGGTCTGTACTTCTTGTTGCTAAAGGTCAGTAAATGCAAATCTCCAACAGCCAAACCAGATATTATATCTAGTTCAAAAACGAATCCGAACCTTTTGCAATCATGACCAAGGAAGGGGAAGATATCACCGGCCTGTCCGAGGCTCGGGCAGTTCTGAGAATTGTGATGGCTCCCTGAGCCCAGGAGTGGAATGACTCTGCTGCGACTAACAACAGGCCCTCTGAAGGCTGGTGGCATCCCTCCCACCACTGTACAAATCTCTGCTGCCAAGTAATGCCAGTGAACTTCAAAAATCTGGAGCAAGCAAGTGTAGCTTAGTACATTTTAAAAAATTCAAATTCATTACCATAAAAATGAGCCTTTTCTCTGTCACAGCTTGCAATTCTCTCTGACACTCAACTGACTGATCTGCAGACCTGTGCTTTATAGTAGGAGACTTTTTGCAGTCCTCTTTGATCTGATTTTTCCCCTATTTAATAGACAATTATAGGCTCTTTAAATCCCAAAGGTTCAGAGACAGCAAATAATTACCAGTAGCAATTTTAGAATAAAACCAACCTAAATGAGCTCTTTTTTTTTTTAAATGAGCTCAGTTAAATTATGCAATACTAAGTAGCAGCGTTTTTTATTTTAAACAAGGGCAGCCAACTAAAACCCCAAACAATTGTTAGAGTGCCTCAAATTTCTCCTGACAGCTGCCTGTTAAACTTCTGACCTGTTTGTAAAAATCCGCACACCATCGGCCAAAGGGATACACACATGATTGCAAACTTCTGTTCTAAGGACGTTAAATAAATTCTTTCTTTAAGATCATATGGCAGATCTATAATTAATTAAACCCACCATGATATTACGGCAAAATAATTTAGCTTTTCTAAAAAGGTAAATGTAATTTGCCGATCTCGTATTTGGAAGAATGCTTTGCCCAAAATCAATTCCTTTAGTTTCTAGAGAATAGAAACTAGAAGCAATCTCATTTTAATTATATCTCTTTATTGCTAACAAAGGAATGATTTATGCAATTAAATTAACTGGCTAGAAAATTATTCTCAGCTGGGCTGTCCTAATTCTTTGCCTTCTGAATTGCAGGCTCTTACACTTTCCTATGTAGATTAATTTTTCTGATATGCAAACAATGCCTCTTGTGTTCGTCTTTTTCATTTTTTTTCTTTAATTCAAAAGTCCTCTTTTCTTCTTGCCAATGACATGAGTAATATTTGTTGAACTGCTGGGCTTTGACTAGTTTTTTTTTTTTTTTTTATGTTAAAAAGATGAAAAAGATCTTTTCTTTCCAGTCTCATTATTCCAGAACAGAGCAAGGTTTGCAGGTTTCTTATCTGTCATCCTGGAACAGCAGCAAGAACATGGAAAAATGGCAAAAATGTCAAAGGCTGCAAAATTTGAAAGCGGTTTCAACATCCCTCCCAGAAAAACATTCCCAGAAGTTGCAAGTTAGCAAACGCTTTTAGGGCCATCTTTCTTCATTGCTTCCCTCTGTCCCTTTGCCTTCTCCATACTCGCCCTCCACTCGCTCCCATCCTAGTCCCTCTTTGTCTGCCCCAATTATTTCCTACAAAGTGCAAACAGGTAACTAATGTGCTATAACAACACTCATCATAAGTCAACATTTGTGGAGAGGCCTTACTGAGCAGAACACTGGAGAAGGCACTGGGGCAGAGGAAAGACGGGTGCTTAAATAGCCGATGATCCAGAAGGCAATTTTTGGTAGAAATTCTGATGAAATAAGACCCATTTCTCTATTGGTAGATTAAGGATAGGATGATGGCATTATTTGGGGCCCAACGGCATTATTTGGAGCCTAAATTTACTTAGATTGTCTTTAAATAGTCTATTTTGTTATTTATCCTTCTAATACAGAATGAGGTGAGGAGCTACAAAATAAGTAGTCTGGCAAATGTTAGGTAACAGAAAAGAGATTAGGTGTACTTTTTTTCTTTTAAAGCCTTATATTCGTGATGGTAGCATGCTTTCCAGGGCATTCACCTTTGTCCACGAGACCAGCAGTCAGCAGCCTTTCTCAGCCAAAGTCCAGAGAGTAAATATTTTTGGATCTGTGGGTGGTCGCTGTCTCAAACTACTCAACTATGCTGTCGTAGTGTGAAAGCATCCATAGACAATACATAAGCAAAAGAGCATGGATGTGTTCCAATAAAACTTTATTTATAAAAGCAGGTAGCGGGCTGTGTTTCGCTTGTGGGCTGCAGCTTGCTGACCACTGTACTAACCCCGACCAGCTACTTTTCATCCTGTCTGAGGGAATGGAGCCCTGTGCATTTCAAAAATAATCAAAAAGCATTTACGGAGCCCCAAGCACAAAGCACAGTGCTGGGCTTTCAATCTTGAGTGAAAGCTAGTTTTGCCTTTATGGGCCTCACAATCTAGTGAAATAAACTAAAAATTACAATTCGGTGGGACAAGAACAAAGTTTAAAATTGTGATACAGGTAGAAGAAAGTGAAAAGATGAACCACAAATGGAAGAAGATATTTGCAAAGCATACAACTAACAAAAGGTAGGATCCAGAATTTTTTTTTTAATCCTTAAAAGAAATAAAGAAAAAAATAAATAACCAAATAGAAAAATGGTAAAGATATATATATATCCCTACTCCTCATCCTCTATCTCATTATCCGGCATTTCGCATTTACGACAATAGTAAAAAATCTACTATCTGGCTACTTTGTGCATTAAGGACATACGTCTGGCAGTAATGAATGCTGAGGTGCAAGGCAAGAGTAATGCTGGCTGTGATGGTTACGTGTCACCTCGGCTGGCCATGATTCTCAATGGTTTCGCAGCTATGTGATGATATAATTTTGCATTTATGTAATGATTTAGTTATCCTCCATTTTGTGATCTGATGTGTTCATCCTCCATTTTCACATAGTGTTGATTTTCACATATCGACTGGGTCTTTGGAACCTAACCATGTCGATAAATGAGGAGTGGGGGTATATATCTATGTATCCATGTATATATACATATATGTGTGTGTGTGTGTGTGTTGTTTTTGTTAGGTGCCGTTGAGTCTGTTCTGACTAATACAGACCCTACGTACAATAGAACAAAACACTGCCTGTAGCGCGCCATTGTCACAATCGTTATGCTTGAGGCCATGGTTGCAGCCAGGGTGTCAATCCATCTTGTTGAGGGTTTTCCTCTTTTCCGCTGACCCTCTACTTTACCAAGCATAATGTCCTTCTCCAGGGACTGGTCCCTCCTGTTAACATATCCTAAGTACGTGAGACAAAGTCTTGCTATCCTTGCTTCTAAGGAGAATTCTGGCTATACTTCTTCCAAGAAAGACTTATTTATTCTTCTGGCAGTCCATGATATATTCAATATTCTTCACCAACAATACAATTCAAAGGTGTCAATTTTTTTCGGTCTTCATTATTCATTGTCCAGCTTTCACGTGCATATGAGTGACTGAAAACACCATGGCTTGGATCAGGTGCACCTTAATCTTCAAAGTGACATCTTTGCTTTTTAACACTTTAAAGAGGTCTTTTGCAGCAGATTTGCCCAATGCAATAGATTATTTCTTGACTTCTGCTTCCATGGGCATTGATTGTGGCTCCAAGTTATATGCAATCCTTGACAAAATCAGTATTTTCTCTGTTTATCAAAATGTTACTTAGTGGTCCAGTTATGAAGTCTTTTGTTGTCTTCATGTTGAGGTGCAATCCATACTGAAGGCTGCAGTCTTTGATCTTGATCAGTAAGTATTTCAAGTCCTCTTCGCTTTCAGCAAGCAATGTTGTGTCATCTGCATATTCCAGGTTGTTAATGAGTCTTCCTCCAATTCTGATGCCTCTTTCTTCTTCACATAATCCATGTTCTCAAATTATTTGTCAGCATACGGATTGAATAAAGATGGCAAAAGGATATAACCCTGCAGCACCCTTTTCCTGATTTTAAACAATGCGGTATCCTCTTGTTCTGTTTGAATGATTGCCTCTTGTTCTATGTACAGGTTCCTCATAAGCACATTTAAGTGTTCTGGTTTTCCCATTCTTTGCAATGTTATCCATAATTTGTTATGATCCACACAGTCTAATGCCTTTGCGTAGTCAATAAAACACAGGTAAACATCCTTCTTGTATTTTCTGCTTTTAGCCAAGATCCACCAGACATCCTTCTTGTATTTTCTGCTTTTAGCCAAGATCCACCAGACATTAGCAGTGATATTCCTCGTTCCATTGTCCTCATCTGAACCCGGCTTGAATTTCTGGCAGTTCCCTGTCGATGTCCTTTTGCAACTGCTTTTGAATGATCTTCAGCACAGTTGTACTTGCCTGTGATATTAATGATATTTGATAATTTCCAAATTCTGTTGGATCATCTTTCTTTGGAATGGGTACAAATATGGATCTCTTCCAGTTGGTTGGCCAGGTAGCTGCCTTCCAAATTTCTTGGCATAGATGAGTGAGCACTTCCAGCACTGCATCTACTTGTTGAAATATATATTATGAACAGACAATTCACCAAAGAAGAAACATGAACAGCCAATAAATGTATGAAAAAATGCTTATCTCCATTAGTAAAGAAAAAAAAAAAAAAAAACTAGGACGTAAAAATGAAAATCACAATGAAATATCATTCCACATCCATCACATTGGCAAACATTAAGAAGTCTGATTATACTACGTGAAGACGAAGATATGAAATAACTAGAACATACAAATGTCACACTTAGTGGTAATAAAAAATGACAAAACCACTTTGAAGACCCCACAATTCTACTCCTTGGTATATATCCCAGAGGTATTTTATCATATGTGCATAAAGAAATATGCAAACAAATTTTCATAGTGCATAGCACTTTAGTACATTTATAATAGCAGAATATATATATATATATAGGAAGTAACTTAAACTTCCTTCAAAAGGACTATGTGGCATAGCCAAGCAACGGAATACTACACAGAAATGAAACTAACACAAAAAATAGCTACACATATGGGCATGTCTCATGAATATAATGCTTATTCCATTCATGGCATATTTGGCAAGTGCCTCCTGCCTGTCAGTCACTGTTCTAAATGAGGTGGATATAGCAGGGATCAAAACTAAGTCCTCACTCTTACGTTGTTCCCAGTGAGAGAAAAAAGCAAGTTGCAGAAGAACTTATTAAGTGTGTCATCCAAAGTCTGAAGCATGCAAACAGTGCTACATATTGTCAGGGACGCTTCATACAGGGAGAAAAAAGATGAAAGGACTTCATGGAAAGGATCGACTCTAATTTCAGGATAGTGGTTAACTCTGAGAGCAGAGGGTATACCCACAGAGGGCAATGCAGAGGGCGTCAAGCATACTGTCAATGTCTAATTTTTTAAGTTAGGTGATAGTACGTGGATGTTCGTTATTATTCACAATGTAGAAGCCTTGTTTATGTCTGAAATGTTGTTGTTGGTTGTTGTGGAGTCAATTCTGACTCATGGTGACTACATGGGGTTTCCAAGGCTCTGACCTTTCAGAAGCAGATCACCAGTACTATCTTCCAAGGATGAGTTGGAACAGCCAACCCTTTGGTTAGTCGTCCACTGCTTAACTGTTTGCTCCACCCAGGGCCTGTCAAACCGGTTCTACTAACCCTTAATAAGCCCTAGATAATTTTTTTTTAAATCATGTTTAGCCCCAGTTGTTGGTGGCTTTCTTGACAATATGATGGAACATAAAAAAGTCCTAGTCAACATTTGAAATATAATAAGCCTGTTGCCTTCTAGTCCAAATCATAGTGACCCTACAGGACAGAACAGAACTGCCCCTCTAAGGTTTCCAAGGAGCAGCCGGTGGATTTGAACCGCCGACCTTTTGGTTAGCAGCCGTAACTCTTAACCACTGTGCCACCAGGGCTCCAGTAGAAATGTCTTCAAATTTAAGCATTATGTAAAGATTTTGATCTTTAAATGTTATAACCAAATTAAAAAATAAAAAACTAAAATATCTGGCATTCTGAATATTTACTTCTAGAATAGAAAGATTCAACTGGGTAATGACAAATTAAGTACATTATACAGTTTTCATTGCATTGAAAATGCTGATTATTCTGATTTGGTAGAGTGTCAACTAAAGCCCAGCCTTAATTTATGTTGTATTAGGGTTTCTGGCCAGGACCCGTGTCAAGTGTTTTTAATTCCTTAATAGAAATTCACTTTTAACCAGGAAAAGAAAAAAGGGGTGGGGGGGTCATTAGAAAAACAGAAAGCAGTGAATGATTTTAGCTGGAAGAGTCAGGGAAAACTACACAGTGGGTACTTACAAGACTGAAACCTAATTCCTGGCCCTCTTTCACAACAGCAATGACCTTGCAAGCTGCTGATCTATTTAAAAGACTTAGGGGGTCATGTCCCCTGGGGTTGATGGAAGCAGGACTACCTTAGAGGTCCTATTTTACCCTGAAATCACTGTTGGGAGGAAAGTCTATTTTGGCCATGGTCTGTAGCTGTCAAGTCACTGTGACTACTGTAGGATAGGCTGGTCTTGAGCCCTCAAAGAAAAACCGTGGTGTATTGTTTCCTTAGAGCTGCTGTAACAAAGGAGATACGCTAGTGTGTTGAGATATATTCAGCAGTCTGAACAGAACAATCACAGGAAAAATCCCCTAACTTTATCTTAAAATGACATTTCCTACACGCTGGTAGGAAGGACAGAGAAACACCTGAACCCTTGGTACAGGCATTGGGAATTGTGGTAGCCAGCCGCCAAGATGGCTCCCAAAGATTCCTGCCACCTGGTATTCACACCTTTGTGGCATCCCCTCTCACATGCTACCAAAATTGTTCTATGTGACTAAAACAATATGGCAGAAGTGATGGTGTGTCTCTTCCAAGATTTGGTTATAAAAGACACTGTGGCTTCTGTCTTGGTCTTTCTCTCTCTCTTCAGGGTCACTCATTTTGGGAAAAGCCAAGTGCCATGTCAAACAACCTTATAGAGAAGCCCATGTGGCTAGGAATTGAGGCCCCCTGATAACAGCCAGCAAGTACTGACACCTCTTGTCAACAGTTGTTTGAGTGAGCCATCCTGAATACAGATTCTCTAACCCAATCCTTTCCTACAGATGACTGTACCCTGGTGAATAGCTTGACCACAACCTAATGAAAATCCCTAAGCCAGGACCACCCAGCTAAGCTGCTCTTGGGTTTCTTGACCCTCAGAAATTGTGTGAGATAACAATGCTTTTTGTTTTAAACTGTTAAGATTTGGGGTAATTTGTTACGTAGCAATGGACAATGAATACAGGGATTTTGGCAGAAATGAAGACTAATAAAATTTGATAAAGCCTTTAAGAGGCGGCATATCCATGGATACTTCTCGAGAACAGAACTTACCTGTTCAACCATATCTTTTTAACCTTATCTTCCTCCAGTGTACTTCAATTAGGCCTGGTGTATAGTGGGCTCTTAGTAAACATCTGTTGAGTAGTTGAGTGAAGCAGTTGTTGTTATGTTGTCAGGAGCCATCAAGTCTGCTCCAACTCATAGTGAACTCATTTATAATAGAGCGAAATGCTGCCTGATGCTGCGCCATCCTCACAATCATTGCTGTGTTTGAACCCATTGTTGCAGCCACTGTGTCAATCCATCTATTGACAGTTTTTCACTGATCTTCCACTTTACCAAGCATGATGTACTTCTCTAGGGGCTGGTCCCTCCTGATAACATGTCCAAAGAAAGTGAAATGAAGTCTCGCCATCCTTGCTTCTAAGGAGCATTCTGGCTGTACTTCTTCCCAGACAGATTTGTTCATTCTTCTGGCGCGTCCATGGTATAGTCAATATTCTTTGCCAACATCATAATTCAAAGGCATCAATTCTTCTTCGGTCTTCTTATTCATTGCCCAACTTTTGCATACATATGAGGCAATTGAAAACATCCTGGCTTAGGTTAGGAGCACTTTAGTCCTCAAAGTGACATCTTTGTTTTTTTAACACTTTAAAGGAGGTCTTGTGCAGCAGATTGCCCAATGCAATGCGTTGTTTGATTTCTTGACTGCTGCTTTCATGGATGATGATTGTGGATCCAAGTAAAATGAAGTCCTTGACAACTTTTTTCTCCATTTATCATGTTGTTGCTTATTGGTCCAGTTGTGAGGATTTTTGTTTTCTTTATGTTAAGATATAATCCATATTAAAGGCTGTAGTCTTCGATCTTGATCAGTATGTGCTTCAAGTGCTCTTCACTTTCAGCAAGGAAGATTGTGTCATCTGCACAACGCAGGTTGTTAATGAGTCTTCCTTCAAACCTGATGCCACGCTCTTCATATAGTCCACCTTCTTGGATTATTTGCTTAGCACACAGATTGAATAGGTGTGATGAAAGGACACAACTCTGAGTGAGGAAGTTGTTGCTATGTGCCATAGAGTTGATGCTGACTCATAGCGACCCTATACGACAGAGTAGGACTGTGCCATAGGGTTTCCAAGAAGCAGCTGTTGGATTTGATTTACCAACCTTTTGGTTAGCAGCCCAGCTCTTAACTGTTGCACCACGAGAGCTCCTGAGTGAAGAAGAAAAGGGGTCTAAATTCCGTGAAATTAAAGAAAGCCCAAGGATGGGGTATTAGAAGAGGGGGGCAGATAGGAGCTACATGTATGATATGTAAGTTAGGAAGACCAACCATCCTGGTTTGCTCAGGACTGAAGGGTTTCCCCGGACGTGAGACTTTCCATGCTAAAGTCATGCCAGTGACAGAACCAAAGGAACCGCTTAAGAAAAACAAGGGAACTTAATGGGAGAAACGAGGTACAGCCTATGACACTGTTGCATATGATGGGGTTCCTTCATTCACTTCTTCACCGAGTATCTATTTGCTCCTATCATGGGTTAAGATCTGTAGGTAGAAAATTAAATTATGGTCCCTGGCTTGAAAGAGCACTGATAGGAAGTCGCCCTGACTATGTAAGACAAATTTACCTGCTCTGATAAAATGCAATTGATTTCTAAGAACTTTTGAAAATATATTAATGATTCTGTAATTTGTTTTTTCTACAAGTCTATTATAAAAAGATGGCTTGAAGCATCTCGGTACTTTAAGTCCGTTCTCCTTTGCCTGACAGCAATAAATGGATGCTAGTGGGGCGGGTAGGTAACAAGCGTGGGTGCTGCACGATTTTTTATTTTCTGTTAGATCCTATTTTTTCAGACTGTAAAAGCTCACCTAACCCCTGCTGTAGTGACTTTTGTTATCTCGACTTTTGGGTTCTTATTCTTATAATGGCCACTTACCAGTGGTTTACATTTATTGAGTGATTTAATACATACAACGTTATGAAGTAAGAACTATGATAATTCTCAATTTACAGATAAGGAACCTAAGGCTCAAAGACAGCACTTTTTTTTTTTTTTATTCTGCTCTAAGTGAAAGTTTACAATTCAAGCCAGTTTCTCATACAAAAACTTATACACACATTGTTATGTGACCCTAATTGCTCTCCCTACAATGTGACAGGACACTCCTCCTCTCCACCTTGTATTTCCCCTGTCTATTCGACCAGCTCCTGTCCCCCCTCCTTCTCATCTCACCTCCGGGCAGCAGCTGCCCACCTAGCCTCATGAAGACACCACCTTCCTAACCACTGAACTACTAAATGCCTCTTGAGAAAATACATAGATACATTACACATATAAAGTGCTTGACTGTGCTTTAGGTACTGTGCCACACATTCTGCAGAGGTCATCTCAGCCTTGCAGGGCCAAGGACTTGGTGACAGGAAGGTAGGATGGATGATGAGGGACGGCAATCTTCCCTTGCTATTCAACATGTAGTCCGTGGTCCAGCAGCATCCATGTCACCTAGCAGCTTTTTAGAACTGGAGAATCTTAAATCCCACGCAGACCTACTGAGTCAGAATCTGCCTTTTAACAAGATCTGATTTGTAAGCTAAAGTTTGAGAGCCACTGCTATTGAAGACCCACGGGAAAAAACCCAAAAAAACCTCATCTCAGCTGTGGGTGGATTTCTCTAATATATTTGTTTTCTAAATATGATCCCAGGACCAGCAGCATCAGCTTCACCTGGGAACTTGATTAAAATGCAAATTCTTTAGCTTCACCCCATACTTATTGAATTGAAAATTCTGAGGGTGGGGCGTAGGAATGTATTTAGCCCTCCAGGTGATTTTGCTGCACCCTGAGGTCTGAGAACCCTGGATCCAAAGCCATGCAATCCTTATACCTGCGCTCAGCTAGGAAAGCGGAGTCAACAGCGACACCCTGTGGAGCCAAGGGAAGCTTGCATCTTTTCAATCAGTTTACCTGCTTTTTTTTCCCCCGATAAGATAAAACCGTCATATCTTGGCTCTTTGCACTGAAAATACAAAGCTGACTTATGTTCCTACAAGCTATTTGCTTTGGGGTCCTGCGCTCATTTTAGTCTAGCAGACTAGATTCCTTAATTCAGCAAACATTTATTCATTCATCAGCTACTAGCTCTAAAGGACTGCAATGGACGTGCTGTGATAGAACGCTTATCAAACCGGTCCCCAGAGCAATTTACTCATCCGTATTAAGGAAACCCTGGTGGCGTAGTGGTTAGGTGTTAACCACTGTTAACCAAAAGGTCAGTAGTTCAAATCCGCCAGACGCTCCTTGGAAACTCTACGGGGCAGCTCTACTCTGTCCTATAGGGTCGCTGTGAGTCGGAATCGACTCGACAGCAGTGGTGGTGATGTGATGTGGTTATGGCTGTTTAACAGCACCGGCGACCGTTTGAATATTTGCTGTGTGACAGGAACTGTGCTAATTTTTTCCCCCAAATTCACGCAATCCTTACTAGTTTGTGAGCTATTTGTTATTCCCATTTTATGAGTCAGGAAGCAATGTGAGATCTGAACCTAAAGTCTCTGCTTTTAATCACACAGCAGCGATCCCCAAGGATCATGGCCCTTAGAATCACTTAGTGAGCTGCTTACAAGTGTAAATTCCCAGGGACCTACCGAGTCAAAAGCTGCGAGTCTGTAGCATGTTTGAGAAGTACCGCAGACACATTTCACACCAACTACAGTCTGAGAACTACTGTACTGCACTGTTCGGCCTCCATCAAACCATTGTCCCTCAAAGTACTATGAGTTTCATGGTGAAATGGGTTAGCGTTAAGCAATAGGGATATTGTACAAAAAAAAAAATTTTTTTTTTTTTTTTTGTACACAGTTTTAGAGAATTCTATGTGGTGGTAGAGAATGGATTAGGGGAGGTTGGTAGAGATTGACGTTACATCCTATTACCAGAAAAAATGTCACACTGAGATGCCCATGCCAAGCGGTGTTCTAGGTTGGTTCACTGAGTAACTCACTGCTTGTATGGCCATTTCAAATTCTTGTCTCAGGAAAATTCAGTTCTAAAATTCAGAATCTGAGCTAGAAATCCTGAACCAAGTCCTAGTGATTCTCTAAAATGTGAGGATAACTTAGATAAAATAACCCACAAAAGATAACAAACACAGGGCCAGATTTGGAGCCTTGCAATTAGTCATCCTTTTAGCAAAAATTTCAAAATAATTTAAAGATACTATTTAAAACCTACATAGACCCTAAACAGGCTGCCTGTAAATTTTTGTTTGTTTTCAGTTGTTACTACCACTTTAAAATTTTCAGCTTCTATGTTTCAGACCTTAAAATCCGACAGCTATTCTGGCATTGGTTATGCAAGTTGTGTTATGCCCCCTGGTGGCAATATGGATAGGCAGATGAGAAGCATATTTCAATCAAATGGACAGAGCCAGCTTAATTGAAATAGGTGGCAGGCCCTGAATTTGAAAATGGAATTTCATATAAAACTTTTCTGGTCTTACTAAAAATAGGAAAGTTCCCTTTAAACTAAAATCAGATGTATTAACTTCAGCCTGCAAGGGGCATATTTCAATTTCCCTTGCTTTGTCATAAAATGGATTAGCTTCTTGAAATATGTCAGTTGAACTTGAAATTAAATATTTGCTCTACATCTAGCTAAGTAGTTGGACTCATAAAAGATAACTGAAGCCTAGGTTCTGTATCTGCATGACATTTCCTTTAAGATCAGGCCTCAGCACACATCATATATGTGATACCATTTGGTTCTTGGAAGTATTAATTTCCCCACTATTAAGACACTTGAGAAGATTACATGGCCCAAATAGCCATTTTCAACAAGGCCCTGGAAAAAAAAATTCTGAATTTTATAATGTATTCTTCAATCAAAATAGCCAAATGTAGGTTTTAATGTGGAGTATACTGAGTGCCTCTGAATAAGGCTTTTTACCTGTTTGTGGGCAAAAATAAATGAGAGGGAGGATAACAAACTTGTAGAATATAGTAAACTCTATGTTGATGTTTGGTGTAAGAAAATGCATAAAAGATAAGTGTTTTTGCTAAGTTAAAATAAACTGGGCCTCAACAGCTATATTATTCAGTCACAGGAGGGAAAAATGGCTATTCATTAAACACTTAAGTAACTATCAGGTATGTGGTACTATGCTATACTACATCCTCCACCATCAGGTAGATTCAGACTCATAGTGATTCTATAGGACAGAGTAGAAATGCCCCATAGGGTTTCCAAGGCTGTACATCTTTACAGGAGCAGACTGCCACATCTTTCTCCTGAGGAGCAGCTGGTGGGTTTGAACTGCCGATCTTTTGGTTAGAACCCAAGCATTTAACCACGGTTAATCACCAGGGCTTCTTACGCTATACTGAAAAAAAAAAATGCCATTGAGTAGATTCTGACTCGTAGCAACCCTATAGGAAAGACTAGAACTGTCCCATAGAGTTTCCAAGGAGCGCCTAGTGAATTTGAACTCCCCACCTCCTGGTTAGCAGCCAAGCTCTTAACCACTGCGCCACCAGGGCTCCTATGCTATACTAGAAGTGCTAAAATGAAGAGACAGAGCCACTGGAGACACAAAGTCTAGCAGGGTGGGAGACATGTAAACATAATTACAATATAATGATATCAATTACAGTGAAAATAATGAGAATAGTGACCCCTCAACTGACTCAGAAAAGGTATCACATCTGTAGTTTAGACTGAGACTTTAAAAATGAGTATTTTCCAAATGAACATGTAAAGACATGGGCCGAGGGAAGAAACACACGAACACACGTTGAAGTGTGAGGGGCTAAGGAAACTACAAGTAGTTCAGTATTGCTTGGGGATCAAGTTCAGGTGCAAAGCAGCAAGACAAAAGGGGAGAGATTATGAAGGGTCTTGAGATTTGCGAAAGTTCATCCTATAATCAAGAGATTCTGAGACTTTTCTCAGTTCGAGGAGCCTTAATGTCTCAGAAATTCTTTCACTGTGCCCCTTGACAAAAAGAAATACTTAATTCTGTTTATTAAGTAGTTAGGCCCAAATACTTAAATATTTCTGTCCTAATAATGTGTTTAAAAATATATAACACACATATTAAGAGAATTTTCTTTGTCACTCTTAAATAGCCAATTACTGCACACGTGTGCCTGTTAGGCACAGGACTGCGACAGGACTAGGTTAGAGCAGGGCTGGCCCATTGGCTCCTCGCCTCCCCCTCTTCCTCCACCCCGTGCACACAGGCCGGGGTGCGGGGGGAGACAAGCAGGACAGAGAGCGAATAAACTACCTGGCCCACCCCCTGGAGATCCGAACAGAACACTCAGGCCCTGTGAGCAAAGTGTACCAGCTGAGGGGTGGTAGGAACTGAAATGTTGCAAATAAACTGTTAATGTGGTTCTTTCGGGTCACCACAGGAGCAGAGTGTGTGCAAAAGAAGTAAAAGCGACCACTGTTGTCCTTCCCGTGCCTGCTAAAGGGGGCGATGTGACAAAGGGACACAGTGCACCTGCATCACATCCCATAATGAGTCATGTCAAGAGGGAACTGAAGGACTTCCATCTGGAAGAAATCCTGCGTGGGCACCTGCATTTGCATAACCCAACCCCACCTCAGAAAATCTCTGCCTCCCCACCCCAGAACCTCATGAATAAACATCAAAACCCTTCCTTCCCATCTTGCTGAAACCTTTAAATACTTGGCTTTTAGGCAAATCAGTGAGACAGTCTCTCTGAAGGTTCTAGCCCTTACTGTCTCCTTTTGCTAGCTGCTGGTGAAATAAATTTGCTTGTGTGACCCCAGGCTGCCTCAATAGTCTTATTGGGTGGCACGAATCCTGTTGGGTTTGACCGAGTAAGGGGCCCTTGGTAACAGTACAACTTCTTAAACCTTGGAATCAAGATTGGACATGTGCATTGCCATCAATTCCGACTCACAGTGACCCTGTAGGATAGAGTAGAACTGCCCCGTAGGGTTTTCAAGGCCATAGATCTTTAGAGAAGCAGGCCGCCACATCTTTCTTCTGCAAATTGGCTGATGGATTCGAACCACCAACCTTTCGGTTAGCAGCCGAGTGGGTAAATCACTGTTCCATCAGGGCTCCTTCGGATTGGATATAGACTCTCATTTCCTGTACCATAATGATTTTCACATAATACTTGTTGTTTATCACAGCAAAACCCCAAACCCCAGCGCTACAAAGATCTGGTGTCATCAAAAGGCAGGTAGCGTGATCTAACCTGAAAACTGCAAACTGCTACGAGCTAGTAGTTCGCAGTGGCGTTTGACAGGTACCAGGTTTTACCACGTTTTCTTTGAAAATTTAAAATATTCCATGGTTCCTCTTCAAGTTCACTGTGGCACCTTTGCAGCAGTTTGAAAAGCCAAAAAACTGAGCAAATCACTGACATAATCTAATTTGCATGTTAGAATACTCAAACAGTCTTTGTAGAGGTTAGACACTGAGAGAGAAGTTAAGATAATTTCAAGTACAGCCATCCCCAGGGCTATGAACACCTGACTTACATAACACATGTGGTTATGAACCAACCCGCATAAAGCCTATTATATGAAAAAGTTGAGGTATGTATAATGGTTCGTAACAACAAATGGGTGCTACAAATGGGTGCTACTTTGCAACACGCTTCAAAACATTATTATTATTACTGTATTATTACGTTAAAGATGTTTTAGTGTATCTGGAAGTGTTTAAAGTTTTTTTATCCATAGAAAGCCACACTATGTAGTGTATACTAAGACAAACACATTTGGCTAACTGACATTAGATATGAACCATACCTAACTGTTCAATTTACATAAAAATTTGATGTAAAGACAGGTTTAGGAAGGGAACTCATCCGTAATCCAGAGACTGCCTGATGAGTGATGAGGGTGCAGATTACAATACAGGCACAGGAGATGTGAGAGGGAGCACTGGGTGCCTTAATTCACGGTTCTTGATGAGTAAATGGCTATAAGGGAGTGAGGTGGAGTACCACAAGAAAGAAAGTGGACAAGTACCTTTTCGACCTCGGGCAGAGTAGTTAGTGATACTATTCATTGCAGTATGTTTTTAAATACCTTGAAATTTTCTTTGAATCTAATTGGTTTCCCTTGTAATCCTGCGTTTTATTTCCTGAACAAAAAACATTCTGAAAAGGGTCTGTTAGGCTTCACCAGGATGCCAAAAACAGTTTTAAAACCCCCTACTGGACATTGGAAACCCTGGTGGCTTAGTGATTAAGTGCTACGGCTGCTAACCAAAGGGTTGGCAGTTCAATTCCACCAGGCGCTCCTTGGAAACTCTATGGGGCAGTTCTACTCTGTCCTATAGGGTCGCTATGAGTCGGAATAGACTCGACGGCAGTAGGTTTAGGTTTTTACTGGACATTGGCTATGCAAGTCTGAATGTCAAGAGAAATATACCTAAGTGAAACATACATGTTATAAAATTTGCTGGCATGTTTAATTTGTGATGGAAGCCGTTGATGTAAATACATTTTTAAGGAGGACTACAGAGGTTGAAATGAGGGCGGAGGGCAGAGGCCTAGAAAAACACACACACATAAGAGAACAGAGAACGAGGCTCTAAGGGAAAAAAAAAAGTCAATAAAAAGGACAAGACAGAGACCCCAATAAAATCTAAGCAGTGATTGATTCTGGCGTCTGTCAAAGATAGGTGGAATTTTTGATGAGCAATGATTATAAAATGGTGTTACCTGCATTGAGTGGTTGGTGGTGACAGGTGATGACCCTGAAATGGTAATTTCGAATTCCTAGGCATTACCCTCTAACACTTCACTGAGCACCCAGAAGGGGTCAATTAGAAAAGCTGCCGCTGGACTATTGAACTTGATAGATTCAGGCTGTTATAGATGCAAATATTTTTCCTGTTGTGATTGATTCTTCAGAAAGTGGTGTTTTGCACCAGAGAAGTAGCAGCTTGGGTTATAACTAAGTACCATCAGGAGGCACTCCAGAACAAGCTATTTCGTAGCCTTGTTTTTGTTAGTTGCAGTAGCCTTCACTCCAGCTCATGGTGACCCCATGTGTTAGAGTAGAACTGCTTCACAGGGCTTTCTTGGCTGTAATCCTAATAGAAGCAGATTGCCAGACCCTTTCCTCTACGGTACTGCTGGATGGGTTTGAACTGCCCACTTTTAGATTTGCAGTCAAGCACAAGCCATTTGCACCACCTAGGGATCTTATATCTCTGTTACCGAAACAGTTAGCAGCTGTAGCATTTAACTACACCACCACTAAGGTTTCCTATATCTCTGTTATGGACTTAAAAATAAACTAAGTGGCTTTGAATGAATTTGAAAATAATTGTCTTAGAGAACAAGAATCTAATCAGAATGCAACAGGTGTTAATTCATACTGTGCTCTCATTGAAAAACATGCTCTTGATAAAATGGAATTTCTGCAGGGCCACAAAAATCAGGACATTTACCAAAAGGCTTTTGATCTGATGGGACATTGATGTAAAAAAAAGTAAAACACGCCAGCATTGTCCCTCGGATGGATGAAAATCAAGTTTGCATTTCAGCAGGATGCGCCAAGGGGAGTGTCATGTTTAACTCCGCAGGGCTGAGGCTGGGAAGTAATGGTTAGAAAAAGGTAGCTGCATGTAGCTCTTCTTTGTTGCCAGTGTCAGTAGGAACGTTTGATGTGCTTTTAAACAGAACAGAAAGTTGATGCACTTTTAAAAAGCAAATGTAACCTTTTGTTATACTTATCTCCTGTATTTGTATATTTATGTCTTTTGTTGTTTTGGATTTTTCTGACTTGTGAATAATTACATTATATAATCGTTTAATAATTTAAGATTGAAAAGGAGACCTTCAGTAAAGTATTACATAGTGGTTCTGCATTTTTTCAAGCATTCTTAGAAACTGTGTATTAGCAGTATGGCTATTAATTGCATTTTGGTGGTAAAAGTCTGGCACGCTCACAAACCTACCTCTATCTTTAAGCAAAAAAAAAAAAAAAAGTCCCACAGCAAAAACCTTCAGAAGCATGAAAGAGTGTAAAATCTAAATTAGAAAGTATTTATTATCTTGTTACCTTAGATTGTAAATAACTGCTGTAAATTATATCCACCTTATGCTTTGCAAAAAAAACAACGAATTATTTATAAAACAGAAATTATACCAATAATCAAAAAAAAATTTTTTTTCAAGTATCTATTAAAATGTGATTGTGAACTGTTCGTGTTGAATACATTAGAAAGACTAGTTTATAAAACATTTAAATATTTGTATTTTTAATGTATAAATGTTCTTATGTAAGTATATTTTGTATTTTGACCAAATAGGCTGCCATTTTTAAAAAGTAGTTTGGTTTTAGGCTTTTCAGTATAAAGAACATCATGACAGAGAGGCAGCAGGAATCTAAAATGGTACCTCGGAGTGAAAGCCTCACAGAGAAACGGATGGTGATTTCTCAGAACATTACCTCAGACGTTTCACTTTTTATTTAACACTGAACCTAGGAACTTGAACGACAAAATCATCCTGAGGACATCACTTTGCTATGTATGAAATTTCATTGAGTGCTTATAATGTTTGGACAGTAAGTGACGATACTGGAAGCAGCTAAGGATTCCTATGACTGAAACCTGGATTAGAATTTTTTCCCCTTAGTAATACTCAGAGGGTCATAATGCTGTTTGTTAGAAATACACTCGTATGAAATTGATAAATGTTTGTGTTGTTTCAAGAATTAACAGCAAAAACCTATTCAAACGATGAAATTTTAAAAACAGTCATGTTTCAATAGGAAGAAAAAACAAAAAAAAGGGGAGAGAGAATTAAGAGAACCAAGGGAGGGTTGTTACTGAAACCACAAAAAAAGTATCTGACAGGTAGAACTAGCCCAAAAAGTGTCCATGCAATTTTGTTAACTGTGACTTTTTCTGTGACCTTAGAAGTTCAGAGGATTAGTATGGACAGAATAATGCTGTGAAGGGCAGGCAACGACATAGATCCACAAGTATATATTAAGTTTTCTAGAAATTTGATTGCAGAAAAGAGAGCAGTAGCAAAAGAAGATATAAGGTCCAAGGGGATGACATTTTTTTAAAATACGAGAGGGACTTGGTCATGATTGTACCTGTTACCTAGTGTCCAAAGCAGACCCTTCTATTGATTAAAACGTGTGACTATAAAGGAAGCAGCAAGGAAGGGACAGGGAAATAGCTCCATTTTGTACCCTGATCTCTTCCTCTCTGGTTTTGGCCACTCTCCCCTCTCCAGGGCTTTTCCCATCAATGACAGCCTGGTCTCCACCTACAATGAGATTTTATCTCTGATGAAGAGTAAAGTACTTAGAACTCCCATGACTCTAATAGATTACATGTGTCTACCACACGCCAGGCAGCATTCTAAGCATTTTACATGTTTCAAATTATTTTCCATATAACAATGTCAAAGGCATTAGTGAAGAAGTAGACAACTACACACAAACTCTCTTTCAAGTAATTCAAATAGAAAGTGTGGTATAGTAGAAACATTACAGACTTGGGTCTCATAAAGAACACAGTCCATGTCTTGGCTCAGTTACTCACTTAATCCTTCATAGTTACTTCATCTATGAGGCAGTCATGAAAACAGCCACCTAGAGTTGCTCGGATGACCATCAAATGAGCTCCCAACCACAAGGGTTATCATACAGCCAGGGTTCAATAAATGTTCCATTTCTGTATATCAACAAACGAAGCAACAAAAGCCAAAACAATAACAGAAAACATATATTTCAAATACAACTATTTTTGTTTTACGCCAACCACTACTTATAATAAGGGACAGAGTAGAGACCGGAGTTTTAATTGCAAGTTATTTTAATTGTAAGTTAACAAAAGTCTACACAAAATGCATTACCTTAGAAAATAACCACACATGAGCGTATATACAAACAGACTGCGCCAGCTTTACTTGGCGATCCTGATACTTGCGTTGCCATTAGCTTCAACTTAACTACTCCCTTTCTGAACGGAATATTAAAGGACGGCAAGCCACCTAGAAAAGAGATGAAGTTTTGGTAATCATGCTGAAAATCGGAACATCCTCCTCTTCAGTTCAGCTGCTTTTTCATCTATTTTAGCACAATAGTCCTCTGCCGTCTTTTCAATGCCTTCATGGTACTTCTCCAAAGCAGTTTTTAAATTTAGAAATATTTCCTAGTAGGAAGATGAAATAGAATAAGAATTATTCCAAGGAACAACCTAAAAACAAGTTATATGACTTCCAACAGTTTCATTCACATATATAATAGTTTAAAGCTTAAACTATCTTTTATACACACACACACACACTACACACTCACTACACACACACACACACACACACACACACACACACCCCTACTCCTACTAAAAGCTAATTCAGCAAGCTGCAGGGCACATCAAAGAAGTCTGCTACTTAGAAAGAACAAAGCAGAGACATGATAATGGCTAGGATTACAAGACATTAAAAACAAACATATTTATAATTATTAAGAAAAAATTTAACTTTGGAGCTTCCCCGGTTTTACCATGTAGATAACTGTAACCTCTACATTTAAACCTGACCATCATTTAAAAGATACACAGATTTATTAAGTAAGTCTATAAATCTATAGGACTGAAAAATAAATTAACACCTTTTAGAGTTCTTTTAATAAACTGATCAGGTGGTTCTACTACAGGCAATAATGAGTTTTCATATAAACCTATATGGATGTGTTAAGAATTAAGAAAAAAAAAATGAGGACAGAAAAATTTTTATAGATTAAATAAAATGAAATTAGCTCCTATACATTTTCTATCTCATGTTTGTCAATGCAATTTTGATCTCCTTTTACCATTCATTTTTCTTAGGCAAAACAATGGTCAAACCATGATACGAGAGACAATAATATTCAGAGCAAAGTTACAGAAGGTGTTTCACCACTGAAGTAAAATAAAATAGCAGTCCTTAACGGGGGAGCCCTGGTGGCCCAGTGGTTAATCCATCAACCAAATACATTACTGGGTACCTTCTACAGGTGGCACAGTAAATAGTTCATCAGAAGACACAATTATGCTTTCTATCCTAAAAGAACATATAATCAAGACCAGACTGGATACAGACCACTTGAAATATGGCTAGTGCAAAGGGGAACTGATTTTTTAATATTATTTCTTTGTATTAAATTTAAATATAAACAGCCACGTTGCCAGTAGCTATACCATGGAAAAACACAGAAGAACCTTAAATGCCTACTGCGAAGTGAAACAAGCCTGTCTGAAAAGGCTACATAGTGTACGATTCCAGCTATATGATAATCTAGGCAGTAAATATCAGGGTTGTCAGGGGTTCAGGTATAGGGGGCCAATGGGGTAAAGCACAGGGGATATTTAGGGCAGGGAAACTGTTCTGGAATGATGGAAACATGACACCGTGCATTTATCAAAACCCACTGACCTGCACAGCAGGAAAAACCCCAATGGACACCACAGATTTTAGTTATTAGTAACATATCAATATTGGTTCATCAATTTTAACAAATGTATGACAGGAACGGGAGATATTAATAGAGGAAACAGTGTGTGTGTGTGTGGAGGGAGGAGGTATGTAGGGAATCTCTACTTTCTGCTCAACTTTTCTATAAACCTAAAATTGCTCTAAAAAATAAAGTCTATTAATTAAGACAAAAAATTCAACCCAATATTATGCTTCATTAACAGAAGTATTGTGCTCTGGGGATGGTCACATTACTTGGAAAGTTGTGTTTAATACTGGGTTCTACATTTTAAACAGAGTAATGACAAGCAGAAAACACAGTATTGTAGTCAGTAAACAGGACAGTAATGAATCTGAAAATTAAGCTACATAAAGAATGGCGAGAAAACCAGGGCTAATTCCCTTAGATAAGAGAAGGCTGAAAGAATCCATGACCACTATCCTCAGATGTCTAAAGGGTCATTAAGTAGACAAGGGTATAGGTTTATTTCTGAGAGAAAACCTTGGCCCACTAGGGTAAAGAAATGAAGGTTTTAAACTCCAAGTAAGAAATAAAATTTTAACAATCAAAGCTGTCCTAGTAGAACAGCATGTGTAGTTACGAGCTCTGTACCTCTGACAGCAATTTTATCAGTGGTTCTCAAAGGTCATGTTACAAAATACAGGTGAATGGATCCGATTGCTGAAAACTCTAGTTCATTATATTTGGGTGTGATTTGTTTGTTCATTTTTTAAATATAGCCAGTTTTCAGAACCACTATGCTAGATGACCTTTAAATTGTATACTACACTGTTCTAGACCTGATTTGACATAGCACACAAAAGTTAAAAAAAAAAAAAGATAAAACAAACATGATATTTATTGTCAAGAACTTTAAATGTTTTTGATGAGACCTACTTGCCCCAAGCTAACAGTGATACAAGGCAGGTGTGGACGTCTTCTAAGACTAACAGACAAGGGGTGCTTATGCTGGTAACTGTACTAGATCCTGTAAGCACAAATAAGTATTTGATTTGATTGGTTAACAAGTAGGATTAGAAATCTTCTAAGGTCTTTTTAACTCCACTCCAGAGATGATCAGAGGGTTCAGGGGCAGGAAAAAGAAAAGTAGTTGAAATACAGAAAGAAAAGGAAGACTAGAGAAGACCAGAGAAGGAGGGCAGTGTATTCGGTAGACATGGAAGGAAACCACACCATTTTATTTTCTTTTACTTTGGTTTTCTTTCTTCCTTTCCTCCCTCTCTTTCTTGTGAATTAGCCTTGAGATAACCCTGGGTTTGTATGTATGTATATACTTACATGTGCGAGGCCTAGCAGTCCAATTTTACGGGGGGATAAAGGTTCCTGAGAGCAGGTGAGGGGATTGTCTACTGAGGCTTGGTTAGTATTAGGAATCCTCGCAAACTGGGTGTGGATGGCGGAAGGTAGTGATGGGAAGTGTTTAAGTATCTACCAGGTATCAGAGGTTTCAATGTAGTTAGAGCAAGAAAAGCAAAAGATGCCAAGGGATTTTACATAATAAGGGGCTATTATTAGTGACCTCTGGCAGAGGTATCTGGGACAATCTTGAGGATATAAGTCAAACTTCAAAAGCTAAGGAGAGAATGGAGATAGAATAAATGTGTCAGGAATAAACTACTTGTTTAAGACATTGGCAATTAAGCAAAAGACGAACAGGTAAACACGGACACTGTACTAGCATTTTAAAAGATAAAAAGTGTAGACGACAAGATGCTTGTCCTTACTAAGCTTAGGACTGTTCACAACATGATAAAATAAACACACTAGAACTAAGCAAAGAATAAAAGTACTGAGTAATTTTAGGTAATTATGGTAAAGATATCATTGAAAGTCTCAACGTCCAGGGATCAGTCTAAGCAGCTGCATTTACCACTGATGCTATCAAACACTTTTGAGATCCCTTTATTATTAAAGAAAAAAAAAAACACACACACACAATGGAGAAACTTTTTAGAGGATATTACTTAAAATCACTATCCAATTTCATTTACCAAAAAAATTGAGAACTTCTATGGAGCAACTATTATGACCGCAAAGCAGAGTACTCTGCTAGGTGCTTTTGGGGGGAAAAAGGCAAGGAAGAAAAGAGGTATGGGGGAGACATACATGCAAACTATACCAGGGTAATGGAAAAGGTGCTAAAAATGGAAATAAAAGCAAAGGACCTGTGGTGTCAGTTTCTGCTCCAGGGATTAACAAAGCCCTCACAGTGAGGGTGACATAATTTACATTTTAAAATCATGAGATTATCTGGCATTCATTTTTTATCAACAATACTCACCTGAGACTTCATTTTCTCCCTTTCAGTGGTATCTTTAAGCTGCTGAATTCCAAATTTAATTTTTTGGATTTCTTGATTAATTGTGATTACTCGCTCATAAACAGCACCTCTTTTTTCTTGAACTTTATTGCAATCCCTATAGGAAAGCGAGGCAGCTAAATTATAATTCTTCTTAAGCTTCTAAATAGGCAAACATTTAGCTCTAATTTTGATTCAAGTGCTCATGTGTATTTGCTTAACAAACCTAAAACTCTTCTCAAGATATAAAAACAAATAGATGAAAATCCCCAAAGTGTTGTGCTATAATCATGTCATGACACCTAGTGAATCCTTTTACCCAAAGGCTATGATTTAAAACAGAAATTTTAAGTTACTACATATCCCCAGTTGTGAACGCTCATGTCCCCTTGGTGGGAATGTGAATCGGTACAGCTTTTCTGGAAGGCAGTTTGGCAACAAATACCAAAATCCTTAGGCTCTGCCCTTTTTCTTCATCTGCATGAGAAAGAGTGAAGGAAATACTGAGGAGATCCTTGTGCGGTTTTTAGGAGCTGAAGTAATGACATCTCACAGGCATAGCTGAGGCCCTGATTCTAAAAAACACCCTCTTACAACTGAGGGGGAGAAGACCCTACCAATGAAAATGCTCCAATATAAAAAAAAAAACCCAAAAAGCTCAGTGGAATATTAATTCTTACCTGAATAAAAAAATGACTTTTCCACAACATACTACGCTCTAACCCCACAGACCAGCTGAGCTATAAGGTGGATCAGGTGATTCATTCTAGTGCAGGTCTAGACCACTGTGTCGAAAGTGCACTGATAAAGGATTAGCACCAGAACCCTTCTGAACAATTATGCTGGGGAACTGGAATTGTCGTATGGGGGGGGGGGGGGAGGAGGGACTCTAAATCTGGACACAGCATTATGAGTTTCATAATTTACTCATCTGTTTCAGTCACCTAAAGGTGGAATATATCTTTTAGAAAAGGCAGTAGTTTTGGAATCCTGGGGAAGAATGTATGAGCTTTTCCTAATTACTTTCTAAGACGTTAAACTGAAAATGGCTTCATACTCGATCACGGTGCGTTTGTACTGCTTGGTATCCTCATGCTTCTTATTTATCTTGAATTGCACTGTGGCAAGTTTTTCCTTCTTCACGATCAGAAGTCTTTTCAATGAATTTTCTTCGGCCTTCAATTTCTTCAGTTCTGACTCTTCGCTCTCAATTTGGTCCTCCAAGTTCATGCTCTGTATTTTATGAGAGGTATTTTAAAGTCAGTGCAGTCAATTTGGATTTATAGACACAAGAATATTTCCTAGGATGAGCGATAATAAAATACATTTTTAGAATGAGAGAAAACTGCACAAGCCCCAGAAGCCAGGCAGAAGACTGTGGACTGAGCCAGGGAGACAAGAGGAAGGCATCGTGAGTCCTGAGAAAGAACATGCCAACTAGGCTGCTGCTTTTATCCTGTTAGTCTACGGGTTTTGCCATGATATCCTATCAGCAAAGACTGGAACAGAGAAAGACATTAGGAAGATCAGCTAAGAGGCTAGAGTTGAGGGGGGATGGGATCTAAACTAAGCTGAAAGGAATGAAGCGAAAAGGGCAGACCCTACAAACAATTAAAAGCAGTGGATCTCAATTTTTCTCAGTGACTCTTGATGGCAGATAGCATGTAGTTGGAAAAGAACAGCTCAGGCACTTTCACCTTCACAAAGTAAACACTGATATTCAAGTTTCTAGCCCAAGAAACTTGAACAATGTTGGCATTAGCGCCCATTCTCCAGGGCAGGGACCACATCGTAAACTTGAAAATCTCTTTATAGGCCTAGGTACAACGCTGGGCACAAAGTTGGAGTTTTATGCTTATTGATTATAAGGTCATTTCCAACTATTAGAAAAAGTTTAAATTCTATTACTATTTTCGATATATACATGGGAACAACTGTGCTATGTTCAATAATTCAGTATTCATTTCATCTGAAGGTTAAAATGGGTCTTATTACCGCTTCATTCAAAAAGAAAAGTGTTTTATTCCTGAGCGTACACTGCTACATGTGTTACACTCTAGCATGATTCTGCTTTTCATCAGGAAAATGCTAACAGAACATAAAAGTGAATCTAAGAAAAAACAATAAACTATGACATAATAAACATATAAAAATTCCACACAACACAAACCTCCTTTAAGTTACTGGTTAGTTTTTCCCTACTATCTGCAAGGTCTTGTATTTTCTTTTCATATAACTGCACCTCCCGCTGACATGAAGGCAAGCCGTCGACCGAGTCTCGATAGGTTTCATATTTTTCCATTACTTCTTGCTTTGAAAGGAAAAAAAAAAAACACACACACACACACACAGATATGCCCCCTTTGTGTAACTGCAGTAGTATCAATTTGTTTGCTCTTAAATAATTTCTACACTTACTACTGAAAGCTTAAGAGCAGAGAACAATTAAGTTTCTAGGTCAGTAACAAAGCACTATTATTGACATATGTCTAAGCACATACAATTAGGCTCCTTAATTGCCAAATTTCCTTAAACAATAGAAAACTCAAGTACCTTTAATATCATGGTGGTATTAAAAAGATTTCAGTTCTGTTAATACTCAAACTACTCATGATTACTCCTGTGCAATTATATTACTCATTTATAATCTTCCTATTCATTTGTGTCTTATAATAACTATTACTTACAGCTAATTCTTTTAAAAAGATGAGTTCTCCTTCTAAAATTGCAGAATAAACATGTTAATCACAACCACAAAAATAATACAAAGATAAATACTTAAAATTTAATCTCTCTTCAAACTCTTCCTTTTTCCTCACTGGACTACCCCTCCCACAACATGTTTATCAGCCAGCTGGATTTTGTTTGGAGTGAAACACCCAATCACATATTGTCCATCTTTCCATATTATAGATACCTAGCATATGTGCATTGCAAATATATTCTCAGAAGTCTAGCTTTTAGGTTTCCAATATTGATTTAAAAAAATTTTTTTTTATCTCAGTTCAAGAATATACAAATATTCTCCTAAAATTTCTAAAACTGTTCAGTTTTTAATTCACGTGACATTTATTTTTGTAAATGGTGCAAGGTGCAAGCATGCCTCACTTTTCTTCTAGAAGAATTGCCAGTTGGGCCAGAAATATTCATTAACCATTCTTTTCTCATAGATACTCAGATCTCTTTCTGAGCTCTTATTTTTTTTCTGCTGATCTTTGTCTATTCCTGTGTGATAATTCTTAATTATCAAGAATGACTTAGATAATAAGTGCAAAGATAAACCAATACTTTTTAAATAATTGTTTAAAATGTTGCCCCATAAAGAATGGTACATTGTCTATCCACTTTAGCCCCATCCCACCTGAATCCATCTCCCATAGTAACCCATAAATGTTTCAACAGAAATCACACCGTGTCCCTACATCCTTTCTAGTCAATAGTGTGCTCTTCCTCTTAAATAAAACCCAGCACCCTACATAATCTGCCAGTTGCCTATTTCTCCATTATTATCTTGTGCCACTAACCTCATTGGCTGTGCTATGTTCCTTGAACATACCTTGTTCCCAACTACCCCACAAAATTTGCATATACTGTTCCCTCTGTTTCAAATGTTCTTTCATGCACACTTTACCCAGATAACCTCTACCTCCTTCAACTGTCAGCATAAATTTCTGCTTCCTTTTCCACTCCACCCCGATTTTGCCACAATACTAAATTAGGCTCCCATTATTACATTATTTCAAAAAATCCTATATTTTTTTCATAGAATATATTCACAGTTTATAATTATATAATTGATTTTAAATTTATTTAATACCTTTCTCTCTTGTAAGAAAGAAACTAAGTCTCATGAGGACAGGGCATTTCTGTTTTGATCACCATTGCACAGCCTCAAAAATTTGTTGTGTAATTGAATGAACGTCTTGAATTTATATTTGTTTTCTCCATACCCATTTTAGAGACAAGCTACAAATTAGAGACCAGGTCAAAGAGGATAAGAAATATAGACAATTCAGAAATTAGAAAACACCTGTTTAAACAAGTGTTTGGCTAAAAAGAAAAAAGATAGAAAAGCATAAAAATAAGGAAACTAACCCTGGAATTTTTAAGCTTCTGGACTGTATCTTTCATTCTCTCTTTATAATTCTTTAGCTTCTCTGGAGAATCCACAATTTTTGCTTTCAAACTCTCTTGTACTTCTTTCAAAGATGCTGTGGACAATTTTAGTTCATTCTGTTGAGAAAACATTTTTATATATCGGATATGCCAAAAAAAAAAAACCCCAAGCCCATTGCCATTGAGTTGACTCTGACTCATAGTGACCATACAAGTCAGAGTAGAACTGCCCCATAGAGTTTCCAAGGAGTGCCTGGTGGATTCGAACCGCTGGCCTTTTGGTTAGCAGCTGTAGCACTTAAACACTATGCCACCAGGGTTTCCATATATTAGATAGAACAATAAAATTGGTGATTTGCTATCCCAATAATGGACAAGAACAACGAAAATCAGATCCATGTTCACTGTAGTGGGGGTAGAAGTAAACTCTAACTACATCACTCCCCTGCTTAATCGCTCACATTTGTCTTTGTCTACAGGCCAGAGATCAAGCTCCTTAGTGTGACATTCAAGGTCTTTCATTATCTGGCTCTTATTCTCCTTTCCAGTCTCATCTCCCACCAGATCCCTATGAAGCTCTATATTTTGGTAATAGCAGTCTTAGGTATGGAAAGTCAGAAGTGCCTTCTCTTAGATCAATATGGCCCTCCTAGAATATCACGATCCCATTGCCTGGTGAATTTCTACTAATCTTTGAAAATCCTGTCCCCACCTTCTCTACATTCCTTCTATAAACATTATAATTATTGTCAATGCAACATTATACTATAATTACATGTTTAATATGTCTTTCCTAATTGACTGAGCAACTTAGTGGTATGAACAGTTATCTTTGATCTCTCTGAACTCATCACAGTAATAGCACTGAGAAGGTGTTCAACACATGTTGAGTCAAAACAAATTCCCTTCTTGTCCTGGATGTCAAAAGTAAATGTAACCATTTGGTGAATTAAGGTGAAGAGTATCTGGAAATTCTCTTAAAACTTCTGTGCTAATCCAGAATTATGCAAAAAAAAAAAAATTATATGAACCCCTATCCCAAATACAGAAATCTTTGTGGCATAGTGGTTAAAAACTATAGCTGCTAACCAAAAGATCAGCAGTTCAAATCCTCCAGGTACTCCTTGGAAACCCTATACGGCAGTTCTACTCTGTTCTATAGGGTCACTATGAGTCGGAATTGACTTGATGGCAACGGGTTTCTTTTTATTTTTGGTATCCCAAATATGTGTTGATAAACCATATTTACATTGCATTTGGATACTCTATGGCTATGTACTGACATAGAAAGATTTCTAAGAAATATTAATGATAAATTCACAGATCAACTAGAAGACAAACCCATTTCTGTAAAAACAGGACAACAAAATCAGGGCACTTATCTACATGCATCTTGATATATGCATGAAATGTCACAGAAGAAGGACTGGAAGGGTGTTGTTTTTAGATGGGGAGAGGGCTGAGAGAAGACGGCTGTTCCTGTCTGACTCTATATACACGCCGGTTGAGTATTTTGGAACAGGAACACGTTGCTGTGCTGCTTGTGGAATTTGTATTCTTTTTTTTTTTTTTTAAAGACACTTACCTCTAAGATCAGCTACTCAGAGGCCAAACCTGAACACTCTATTTCTGTGACCTGGCTCTTCGTGTTTGGCAAATCATCACACTATCTGCTCTCTCTTAATGCCCTACAAAATTAGAAATCGTTTTCCTTATAAGGGCATTGGCTTTCCTAACTTTTCTTCCCTGGTGAGAAGCCTAAACCTGATATTATAAAGTGATTTTGCTTTAACCTAGTTTTAAATGGAACAGAAAAACAAAACAAAACAAAAAATCAAAAAAAAAAAAAAGGAATAATCAGTACCACTTGGATAGAAGCATTTATCAACAAGAAGAGAGGTAGAAAAAAAAAAAAAAAAACCTATATCAAAATAAACTCCAGACGAATCTAAAGTGTTAATAAGGAAATGGACTTGTATCAAGATATGTCAAGAACACTTAAAACGCAACAATAAGAAAACAAACAACCCAGTTACAAAATGGGCAAAAGACCTGAGCAGAAATCTCACCAAAGATATACAGATGGCAAATAAAAATATGAAAAATGTTCAACTTCATATAAGGTTGCTGTACCATCAAGTTAATTCCGACTCATAGTGATCCTACCGGACAGGGTAGAACTGCCCCGTAGGGTTTCTAAGGAGCAACCGGTGGATTCAAACTGCTGATCTTTTGGTCAGCAGCCTGAGCTCTTAACCACTGTGCCACCAGGGCTCCTATACAACATTAGGGAACTGGAATCAAAACAACAATGAGATACCACTACATACCCAGAGAAAAAAATCCTAAATAGGGCAAGATGTTAACAGGAGAAACTGTGGGCAGGGGGAAGAGGTATATGGTGGTGTTCTGTGCTCTCTGCAGAATTTTTCTGTAAATCTAAAAAATAAAGTCTATTAAAAAGAAAACAAACAAACAAACAGGGAAACCATAAAAGTATAATGAGAAACTGTGGGATTAAAAATAATAATAATCTGAAGAATGGGACAGGCCTTCTTACATATAGAATTAAGACCAAAAACCATAAAGGTCAGACCTATAAATTCACTATATAAAAACATAAACCTTCTGATAGGAAAAAATTATTAATTCAAAAGGAAAAGAGTTAAAATTCCTAATTTATGAAGTTTCTTAAAAATTTAATAAGCAAGGTACACAAATAGGTGGTTTACAAAATAAGAAATACCAACTACTGAGTAAGATAGTCAAAATTACTACAGAGGAATAAAAATTAAAATAAGGGTTTTTTTTTTTCTATAAGTGACAAAAACTAAAACAAAAACAAACAAAAAAGTTTTTCAAAAAACCCCACAAACAACTAAAAAAACTCAGTTTTGGCAAGGAAAAGGTATACCCTCATATTATGTTGGTTGGAATGTAAATTGGTATCTTTCTGGAAGTCAGTTTGATAATGTGGTATATTTTAAACGTGTATTTACTTTGCTCAGAAATCCTGCACTTTGGAATTTATCCAAAGATGAAAAGCAGCAAGGTGCACAAATATATATGTACATGTGGTGTATGTGTGCAGCATACTCATATACATCTTTATGTTCAATAACAAAAAAGTTGGAAGCAATGCAAACGTCCATTAATAGTGGATTTGAAGGATCTATATTATGGTACATATATACAAGGCATCATCATATGCTGCCATTAAAAGAATGAGGATCTATGTGGACATGACAGCCATCCACACTACACTGCTGCGTGAAAAAAAAAGCAGGTTTGAGAACATGTAGAGTATAACATAATTTATGTAAAATTGTTGTTGTTGTTGTTAGATGCCGTTGAGTTGGTTCCGACTCATAGCGACCCTATGCACAACAGAACAAAACACTGCCCGGTCCTGCGTCATCCTTACAATTGTTGTTATGCTTAAGCTCATTGTTGCAGCCACTGTGTCAATCCATCTCGTTGAGGGTCTTCCTCTTTTCCACTGATCCTATACTTTGCTAAGCATGATGTCCTTCTCCAGGGGCTGATCCCTCCTGACAACATGTCCAAAGTATGTAAGACACAGTCTTGCCATCCTTGCTTCTAAGGAGCATTCTGGCTGTACTTCCTCCAAGACAGATTTGTTCGTTCTTTTGGCAGTCCATGGTATATTCAATATTCTTTGCCAATACCACAATTCAAAGGCTTCAATTCTTCTTCGGTCTTCCTTATTCATTGTCCAGCTTTCACACGCATACGATGCGATTGAAAATACCATGGCTTGGGTCAGGTGCACCTTAGTCTTCAAGGTGACATCTTTGCTCTTTGACACTTTAAAGAGGTCCTTTGCAGCAGGTTTACCCAATGCAACGCATCTTTTGATTTCTTGACTGCTGCTTCCATGGCTGTTGATTGTGGATCGAAGTAAAATGAAACCCCTTCATAACTTCAATCTTTTCTCCATTTATCATGATGTTGCTCACTGGTCCAGTTGTGAGGATTTTTGTTTTCTTTATGCTGAGGTGCAATCCATACTGAAGTCTGTGGTCTTTGATCTTCATTAGTAAAATTACACACATATATATTTGTATAGAGAAATATAATCTGTGATATATACCAGATTGTGTGGTGAAATTTCAGGTGATTTTTACTTTCTGCACATATTTCTGTGTTTCCATATTTTTAAAAGAATAATTATTTATTATATTTTAAAAAAAAGTTATTTTCATCTTGGAGGAAAAAAGATGGGGGAAAAACATTTGACTATACTTCACACAGTTAAGATACTCCTCCACAGAATATCCACACCTTAAATGCTAGTTATATGAAAAGATGCTTACCAAACGCTTGGTTTTCTCTGAAATATCTGATTTCTTTTGGGAATTTCCATCTTGCAGCACTATCTACGGAAAAAAAGCAAACCGTTTTGTACTGATTCAAAAAAAATTTAGGCTCATCCACTCAATGCTTTCTTTCTATAAAATAAAGAAAGGAGAAGAGTTAAATGGATTAGAACAGAGATCCTCAACCTTTCTCTGTTCCTGATGCCAAAAGGAATATCTAACAGTTCCTTCATTAAGTAGTAACTCCAAATAGCTGTATTAAGTATGTACATCCCAACAGCCTTTGGAAAAACAATACATATAAACTGAAAGAAAAATAGTATTTGGATTTTATTCCTAAATAACCACAATGACTTCCTAATTGGATGTGTGTGTGTATAGGGCACTCCACAAACCCCCAGACCTTGGAATCAGATTGGAGAGACACTATCATTCCCCGTTCCATGATTTTCCTGTGGTATGTGCTTTAGATCACAGTGAACACCAGAAACTCAGCTTCACCAAGAACGTATTTGAAAGGAAGCTAGCACGATATAATGTTGAAACTGAACTATCTTGAGTTATAGTTCAACAGCAGCTGAAAGATGCTGAGAACTGTAGTGTTTCCCTGGAGAGCTTAAAATATCCTGAGGCGGCCCCGAGGGTTTGCTGCAGCATCAGGGTGCCGCAGTGCACAGTTCAGGAACAGCAGGATTAGACCCAAGAAAATGCTAAAAACTGTAGTCAACAACACGGAACGTAGCTTTGGCAACACAAATAAACCATCGCGGCTGACAGACCATGCACCCACTGTGGGGGACACGAATGGGCCTGTGTTTTCAGTAACTGAAAGCAATGTGCTCTTATCCACACTACATGGCTCTCAACACCTATGAAAAATCAAAAAAAAAGAAAAAAAAATTTTTTTATTCTAAATTTTAAGATATCTAACAACATAAACTTACTGTTTTTTGACGAAACTCCTGATTCAGCAATTGCTGCAGTTCCTGAATATCATCCGAAAGCTGCTTGAATTCTTCTTGCTCTTCAACTGGCACAGAACTAAACACAGCCAAGTAAAATAATATTCACTGAGTTCTTAACTTTGAAGGCCAAAGTGAAATGCCTGCCCTCAGATAACTTAAGCGAAGCAGCCATCTCCTTTCATGTTTCTGAGTTACCATCCTTTCACGTTACAGCATTTAAAACAGAGGACCTGGCTCTCATCTTCTCACACGGTTCACTCCTAGGTCACCCACCTCTCCCGCTCCTCTAGACCTTCCTCTCAGCATTTAAACATGTTCAAGTCTCTACCATACAAACGTTCTCAATGCTGGTTTTTGACTAGTGATACGTGGCACATGGTACGGAATTGCTATTTTCATTTTCCTAACTGCTAGTGAGTATAACACCTTTTCAGATTTTTAATTAGCCACTGGTATTTACCCCTCTGTAAATTCTGTTTATAGCCTTTGCACATTTTTCTATTATCTGCTTTCCTATTACTTTCTAAGAGCTCTTTGGACATTAAGAATTTTACATGGGCTCTGTTATTAGAGCAATTAGGGGGGCTTTGTTGCATATGCTGCAAATGACCTCTACGAGTATGTCCTTTTTCTTCTGATTTGATTTATGGTGTCTTTTACCAGGCCAAATTTGAATATCCGTCTCTTGTCACAGTCTTTTCAGCTTCCTACTGCTCCTAAAGAGTTTTTGCCAGGGGCACGTTAGAGAAGCTCTCACTTGACACAGATAAACTCAAAGACATAAACAAATTAGAGGGGATTAAAAAAAAAAACCCTTCCAGTAAAAACCAACATGTTTAAGACCAAGAAATAATTCTTGAGTAATTATTTCTCCTATCTTGCCTATGAATGAAACAAAACCCCAAATAACTTACATATTGAAGGAGTAAAATTTTTACCGGAATTAACTGATCTGAAGGAAAGACAAGAGTCTAGGCAGTTATTGTTCACCTACACTAAGATAAAAATTCCCTGAGATAATTTAGGAGTAGTTAGCACCTTTAAACAAGGCAGGCTGATGCATGAACAGTAAGAAAAAAGTGAAAATATATAGAATAAAAGTGAGAAGGAAGAAAAACCAGTTTTTCTTTTTTAGAAAAGATAAACCTCAATACTCTGCTATCTAGTAAGGAAGATAAGAGATTCAAAGCGGACCGTAGGGCTAAAAAAATATTATTTACAATTCAGTTTAGATTCTGAAATTGTATTTATTTGTAAAACTCCCACTTACTCAAGTTTCTCCAATTTCATTAATGCCTCCTGGTGTGCAGCGTTTAACTGTTGCATTTTGTCCAAAGAGGATTTCTAGTAAAGCAATTTTAATAATCTCATATCAATATTTTTCAACAAAATCAGTGATGTGTTAAAAAAATATCCACCAGCAGAGATCACTCTACAGTTGTCACCATCAGAATAAGAAATTTAAGACAGAGTCAGGCATTCATGACAAGTAAATTAGGAATTTCTTTACTCATTCAACACAAATGTTGAGGTCTTACCAGTTACATATTGTGCTAAAACCAAAAACCAAACCCACTGCCACTGAGTTGAGTCCAACTCATAGCAACCCCATAGGGTTTCCAAGTCTGTAAACCTCTATGGAAGCAGGCTGCCACATCTTTCTCCTATGGAGCCACTGGTGGTTTCGAACCACTGACCTTTTGGTTAGCAGTCAAGTGCTTTAACCACTGTGTCATCAGGGCTCCTTTAGGTGCTGGAAATTCCCAAGAAGATGATACAGTCCCTGCATTTAAGTAGTTCAGTCTCCTTCAAGAGACAGATGCATGTTATAGAACTGAATATAATATGAACAAAGAAATGTGAGATTCAGCCTAACTTGTGTGAAGGCAGGAGAGGGACTGTCTGAGGTGATGGAAGCTGTCTGAACTGTGCCTTAAGAAATAAGGAGGAATGAGTCAAGCAAAACAATGTGTTTGCATGTGCTGGCACATCCAGGCGAGGGCGTTGGAGGGTATGTGATGTTTGGGTGGCATAAGGTAGGCATGATTTGTGTTGTTGTTGCTGTAGCACGCTGTCCTGTCAGTTCCTACTCATAGGGAGCCTATGTACAGCATACTCAAAACCATTGCAATGTTTCAGCCCATTGTTGCAGTGACAATGTCAATCCATCTCATTAAAGTCTTCCTCACTTTTTCATAGAGGGTCAGCGAAAAAGAGGAAGACTGTGGGCATGGAACAGGACCAGGCAGTGTTTCATTCTGTTGTATATAGGGTCGTTGCGAGTCAGAACCAACTCGATGGCACCTAACAACAGCAACACTTTACCAAGTATGTTATCCTTCTCCAGGGACTGGTCCCTCATAATACATATCCAAAGTACGTGAGATGAAATCTCGCCATCCTTGCTTCTAAGGAGCATTCTAGCTGTGCTTCTTCCAAGAAAGATTCCACCGGCAGTCCATGGTATATTCAATAGTCTTCACTGAAACCATAATTCAAAGGCATCAATTCTTCTTTTGTCTTCCTTATTTGCTGTCCAGCTTTCACATACATATGAGGACATTGAAAATACTGGCCTCAAAGTGATATCATTGCTTTTGAACACTTTAAACAGGTCTTTTGCAGCAGATTTGCCCAATTTGATATGTCAATCAATTTCCTGACTGTTGCTTCCACAGGCATTGATTGTGGATCCAAATAAAATGAATTCCTTGACAACTTCAATCTTTTCCCCATTTATCATGATGTTGCTTATAGGTTCAGCTGTGAGAATTTCTGTTTTCTTTAGGTTAAGGTGCAATCCATACTGAAGGCTGTAGTTTTTGATCTTGATCAGTAAGTGCTTCAAGTCCTATTTGCTTTCAGCAAGCAAAGTGTCATCTGCATATAGCGGGTTGTTAATAAGTCTTCCTCCAATCCTGATGCCACATTCTTCTTCATATAGTACAGCTTCCTATATTATTTGCTCAGCATACAAACTGAATAAGTATGGTGAAAGGATACAACTCTGATGCACACCTTTCCTGATTTTAAACCACACAGTATCCCTTTGTTTTGTTAGAACAACTGCCTCTTGGTCTATCACAGGCTCCTCATGAGCACAATTAAGTGATCTGGAATTCCCATTCTTTGCAACGTTATCCATAATTTGTTATAATCCACACAATTGAATGCCTATGCACAGTTGATAAAACACAGGTAAGCATCTTTCTGGTATTCTCTGCTTTCAGCCAAGATCCATGTGACATCAGCAATGATATCCCTTGTTTCACGTCCTCTTCTGAATTCAGCTTAAATTTCTGGCAGTTCCCTGTCAATATACTGCTGTAACCACTTTGGAATTATCTTTAGCAAAATTTTATTTGCCTGTGATATTAATAACATTGTTTGATAATTTCTGAATTCTGTTGGATCATCTTTCTTTGGAATGGGCACAAATATGGATCTCTTCCAGTTGGTTGGCCAGGTAGCTGTCTTCCAAATTTCTTGGCATAGACGAGTGAGCACCTCCAGCACTGCATCCATCTGTTGAAACATCTCAATTAGTATTCCATCAATTCCTAGAGCCTAGTTTTTCACCAATGCCTTCAGTGTACCTTGTACTTCTTCCTTCAACACCATTGGTTCTTGATCATATGCTACCTCCTGAAATGGCTGAATGTCAACCAATTCTTTTTGGTATACTGACTCTGTGTATTCCTTCCATCTTCTTTTGATGCTTCCTGCATTGTTCAATATTTTACCCATAGAAACCTTCAATATTGCAACTCTAGGCTGGAATTTTTTCTTCAGTTCTTCTGGCTTGAAGAACGCTAGGTATGTTCTTCCCATTTGGCTTTCTATCTCCAGGTCTTTGCACATTTCATTGCAATACTTATAGTAATACTTATCAGCTCTTTCACTTCATCATTTCTTCCATTCACTTTAGCCACTCTACATTCAACTGCAAGTTTCAGAGTCTCTTCTGACATCCATTTTGGTCTTGTCTTTCTTTCCTATGTTTTTAATGACCTTTTGCTTTCTTCACATATGATGTTCTTGATGTCATCCCACAACCTGTCTGGTTTTCAGTCATTAGTGTTCAATGTATCGAATCTGTTCTTGAGATGGTCTCTAAATTCTCTAAATAACATACTCAAGGTCATACTTTGGCTCTCGTGGACTTGTTTTAATTTTCTTCAGCTTCAATTTGAACTTGCATATAAGCAACTGATTGTTCTGCAATCAGCCCCTGGCCTTGTTCTTACTGATATTCAGCTTTTCCACAGAAGTAGTCAATTTGATTCCTGTATATTCCATCCTGCAAGGTCCACATGTATAGTTGCCATTTATGTTGTTGAAATAAGGTATTTGCAATGAATAAGTCATTAGTCTTGCAAAGTTATATCATGTGATAGATTTGTGCAAGGAAATATTTATATACTTCAGTGTAGTTGGAGGCTAATGTTTAACTGTGTAGTGTTTTCTGGTGCTTTTCTAAAAGTATGATAGAAAACTGAGAATAAACGGGACAAATCAGACAGATGACTCATAATCTTTCCAAATTCCCTAAATTTTTGAAGCCTGGAAAATTAATTTCTGTCTGTTAAAATGACTCCTTTGCACTGAATCTTATAGTGCAATTTTGGTCACCCACATAAAAAAAAAAAAAAACAATCACTCGAATTAAGCCATTATTTAAAAGGCAAGTGTATACTTTAAATATCTCAGTTATTTAAAGAACAATATACCGTGCATCTGGAAACCCTGGTGGTATAGTGGGTAAGAGCTACGTCTGCTAACCTAAAGGTCAGCAGTTTGAATCCACCAGGCGCTCCTTGGAAATTCTATGGGGCAGTTCTACTCTGTCCTACAGGGTCGCTATGAGTTGGAGCCGACTCGACGGCAACGAGTTTTTGTCTTTTTTTTTTTTTTTTAAACACTGTGCATGCAAACTTCAAAGGAAAAAAAGTGTGGACGCTATCAATATTTTTTTCCTTACATTTCCTAACACAGGAAAAGAAGCCTCAGCTACAAGATTAAAACAAATAAGAAACCCAGCCTCTCCTTAAAGTTACCAAATATCAAAGAAAATCTCATCCTGAGCTATGCTTTCCACCAACTAAAATCTGCAACTTCTTATAAATATAAAATTGATTCTAAAGACCACACAACAATTTAATAATTCTGACAAACATTTCAAAACCAACGTATAGTCCATAAATGATGCTACTGATCTGGTATGTGACCCAAAATATATTTGAAACTTACATATTGCCAAAGGAACTCCATGTATGTCTCACGGCATGATTCTCTGAAGTGAATGAAGTTGATAATGCCACTTAAAAACCGACTTGTCCGTTTTGCTTCTAAAATAGAAAGTAAGACTCTTAAATTATTTGAAACATAATATAAAAATGAAAATTCTCCCACCATATACTCTGCTTATAGTACACAGAATAAAACTGTGAGTACGCTATAATTAACCAACGTGCAGAAAATCTGTTCTAACTTGTGTAAGTATTATTTTTGCATTACTAACTAAAAATGAAAGGAAAAAAAAAGAAAGAAAAGGCAAACAAGGACTTCCACTTCTGGCCATGAGGGAATAGCAGGGACCACATTTACCCTCCCACCTTAAGCCATTAGAAAACTTGACAAACTATATGAAACAACAGGTTATGGACATGAGAGAAGGGACAAAAATGAGGTGACTGACCCCTGTGAAGGCAGCAGCTCGCTGCCGGACAGTATTCAAGTTGTACTGCAGGGAGAGCACAACAGAGCTTGTGGGTACTGCTGAGTCAAGAAGATCAAGTTTAGAGAGATCAAGGCAGTGAGAATGTGCAAAACTGAGTACTGGAGATATGCAACGAGGTCTCCTCAAGTCTTCAGCTAAGTACTAATCAACGCAAGAATAAAACTGTGTGTATGCTATCATAAACAAACTGATAGAAAATCTGTTCTAACTTAAGTATCAGTATTATTTTTGCATGAGTAACTAAAAATGAAAAAAAAATTAGGGAAAGAACAAGGAATATTTAAAGGAATACAAAAAAATCCAGCACCCAAGAAAGTAAAATTTATGACATCTCACATCCAATAAAAATGACTTAGCATGTAAAGAAACAGGAAAGTATGATGCATAATAAGGAGAAAAAAATCAATCCATAGGAACATACTGAGATATAACACAGATAATAGATTTAGTAGACAAGAATGTGAGATCAGCCTTTATAAATACAGGTAGTTCACAACTTATGAAGTATCTGAGTTACGACAAGCTGAGCTTATGAGTTTTTTTGTTGCTGCTGTTGTTGTTCATCTTGTCATTAGTAATATGTACTACACACAATGTCACAGCACGTAACACGCTTATGGGATCATCCTCACGCCAACCCCCAAAGACAAACAAAAATTGGTTTTATAAAGACACTGATACAGCAAAATGATATAGTCACTTTAGAAAAATTTGGCAGTCTCTTAAAGTTAAAATAAAAGACAGTAATAATGAAAACTAAAAAAAAATAAAATAAAATGAGGTTTTCAACTTATGTCAGAACTGACTCATGACAGAGTCATCGGAATGGAACCCCACTGTAAGTCAGGGACTACCTGTATGTTCCCTTTGTCCAAGAAGGTAGAGTAAGGCATGACTGCAGTGAGGAGAAAAAGAGGAGAAAGAAAAAAAGGCCTTAATCAAGGTTTTAGAGTTGAAAATAAAATATCTGAGATGAAAAATACACCAAACGGGATTAACAGCAAATTAGAACCAGAGATGAAAAGATTAGTGAAGCTGAAGACTGCAATAAAATCTATTTAAAATGAAGCCCGGAAAGAAAACAAATGAATAGAGTATCTGTGAGCTATGAGACAATATCAAGCAGCATAACAATGAGTAACCGGAGTTCCACAAAAAGGAGGGGAATAAAGATAAGTATGACAATGGACTTATCACCATAAACAATGTAAGTCAGAAGACAATGGACGGTATCTTTAAAGCACTAAAGGAGTAAACCTAGAATTCTATACTCAACAAAAACACCTTTCAAAAATGAGGGGGAAATAAGAACTTTTTATCAGCACTCCAAGAAATGTTAAATAAAATCCTTCAGGGATAAAGAAAATTATACCAGACAGGAATTTGGAATCATATAATGTGAATAAACATAAAGATATCTTCCTCATTTAAAAAATCTTTTTCAAATTGGCTATCTGAAGCAAATTTAATAATAATAATACTGTATCATGGTGTTTATAATACCTGGAAAGGTAAAATTCATGACAATAGCGCAAAGGCCAAGAGTAGGGAAATTAAAAGTATATTGTACTGTTAATGATAAAAGATTGAATGCTTTCCCCCTAAGATCAGTAACAAGGTACTATCTATTCTCATCATCTCAATTCCATGTTATACTCGAAGGCTTAGCCAGTGCAGAAGGCAAGAAAAAGAAATAACAGGCATCTATATGGGAAAAGAAAAAGTGAAATTATCTTTGTTCTCACACAAATGATCATCAATGTAGAAAATCGTAACGAATCTACAAAACAGCCACTAGAAATACGTGAATTTAGTAAGATCTCAGGATGCAAGGTCAATATATAAAAGTTAACTGCATTCCTCTAGATATCAAAGTCCCTGGGTGGTGCAGATGGTTAGGTACTTGACTACTAGCCGAAAGGTCAGCGGTTAGAACCCACCCAGAGGTGCTTTGGAAGACAGAACTGGAGATCCACTCCCAAAAGGTCACAGCTTTGAAAATCCTACGGAGCAGTTCTACTCTGCACATATGGGGTTGCCATGAGTTGGAAGCAATTTGACGGCAACTAACAACAGACTAGCAAAGACTAATCATAAACTTAAAAAAAAAAGTACACTATGATGAAAAATTTGAAGTACTTAGGGATACATTTAATAAAATGCATACTAGGCCTATACCCTGAAGTTTATAAAACATTGTTATGAGAAATTAAAGACCACCTAAAAAGATGTAACATGTTCATTAAATAATCCAATATTGTTTAAGTTGTCAATTGTCCCCAAATGAACTAAACATTCAATATAGTCTTAATTAAAATCCCTGTAGGCTTCTTTTTTTTTTTAAAGTAAACTGATTCTGAAATTTTTATGAAAATGCAAAGAACCTAGAATAGCCAAAATAATTTTGAAAAAGATGAACAAATTTAGAGGACTTACACTGCCTGATTTCAAGATTTACGCTAAAGCTACAGTAATCAAGGTAATATGGCTGCCATAGAGATAACACGTATAGATCAACAGAGCTACAGAGTGAGCCCAGACATACACACACGTATGGGGGGGATAAATCAATTTCAACAAGTGGTACTGGAGTCATCTGATATCTATATGCCAGAAAAAAAAAAAAAGAACCTTGACCTTCACTTCACACCATACACAAAAATTCAAACATCAAACAATAAAAGCTAAACTATAATACTTTTAAAACAAAATATAGGAATAAATGTTAGTGGCCTTGGATTAGGGCAAGATTTCTTAATAGGGCAGGAAAAATGGTTTTATGACCATAAAGGAAAAAATTGATTAGACTCTTCAAAATTAAAAAATTCTCTACTCTTCAAAAGACACTGCAATGAAATTGAAAAGGCAAGTGACAGGCTAAGAGAAGATATTTGCACGACATAAGTCTACTAAGCGAATTGTTTCTAAAATATCTGATGAACAAGCTTTACAACTTAATAAGGCATATGATTCACTTACAAAACAGGCAAACAATTTGAGCAGAAATTTCACCAGAGATGATACACGCATAGCAAATAAACATATTAAAATTTGCTCACTGTCACTAGTCATCGGGGAATTGCAAATTAAAACCACAAGATAACACTACTCACCTTCTAGAAGAGCTAAAATTAAAAACTGACAACATAAAGTTCAGGGATGATACGGAGCAAATGAAACTCGCGTACACTGCTGGTAGTCAGGCCATATGATACAGCCACTTTAGAAAAATAGGGCAGTTCCTTAAAGTTAAGCATGTACTTATCACACGAACCAGCAATTTCACTCCTAGATAACTAGCCAAGAGAAAGAAAATCATACATCCACAGAAGACTTACACACTAACGTTCACAGCAACTTTGTTCATAATGACCAAAAATTGCAAACAATTCAAACATCCACCAATGGACAAATTGTTATATTACTTAGAACAGGATACTGCTCTGAAATAAAAAGAAACAAAGGACTGATAAACGCAAAAACAAGGATGAATCTCAAAAGCGTTATGCTAAGTTAGAGAAGTCAGACACAAAAAGACTAGACTTAGGATTTCATTTACATAAAAGTTCCATTGTTGTGTGCCATCCAGTCAATTCCGACCCATAGCAACCCTACATGAAATTCCAGAAAAGGCGAAACTACAGTGATAGAAAGCAAAGGAGGTGGCCGAAGGAGACAGACTGCAAAGGGACCGAAGGGAATTTCTGAGGGTCATGGCAATGTCACCAACAAAATCATGGTTACATGACTATAAACATTTGTTAAAACTCATCCAGTCATATGCTTAAAATTGGTGAATTTTATTTTGTGTAAATTTACGTCAATAAAAACTTAAAAAATGAAAAGTATTACACCAGATCTTTTGCAACATAAACCAACTTTAAGTACAGAGAGTCAAGTGAATTATGGGACACTTAAATAAAGCTAGGACAATTTTACATTCTAATATAATATCACGACTATTCTTACCATAGTGCTAAAAGATACTTTGTTCAGGGTAAAAGTAATTGTTACATTTGATAAAATTGGTATGATGAATCCACTATGCAACGTCACAGATGCCTGTTATTTGCGTACTCAAATTGTCAGGACATTCTTTAAATAAGCAGAAAAACGCTTTTCTGTGGATCTACAAATGAAAAAATTTCCAATAATAGGATTTTAAAAAAATCTTCCTTAAAAATGTGATAAACTATCTAAAAGTCCATTTAAAAGAGAAAAAAACTCCTAGAAAATAAATTCAAAAGTATCATAAAATACAAATGCTATACTGAAATCCCAGGAACGACTCCTGTCTAAAGCTCTACCTCGCTGGCACATATGGAACATCTTAATGTGCCTGGCACTGTCTTAAATAGCCAACTCTCGCATTGAGCCTGACAGGTAGGTATTAAGGGTCAGAGATGCTAAGTCACTTGCTAGTCACAGAGCTGGTAATTAGCAGAACTGAGATTCAAACCTAGGTAGTCCTGTTAAAGATCTTTTATTTTCTACTATACCATGTGACCAACCCAAAATGGCAAGATCCCACCAAAGCAAAAACTCAATGTTTAGTTCATGTAATAAACCACGCTGTTTTTAAAAGTTTAAAAAATTAAAATGTTATTAATATGTTAAGCAATATTCTCGACAATTCCCTTTTGAAGAGGTTTCTCATTTTTAGATGTAATCACTTAAATAAGTGGTGTTGATATAAATTTCTGCAGGGTAGTTTCCTTTTTTTTTTTCTTAATATTTATCAGTGGAAAGATGAAATATTAGAATGAAGGCAGACAATAAAATAAAAATTGTCTTGAATTCTAACTTACTTGGATATAGAATATCAGCAATCTCGAAGTCATTCACCCGACAGATGGGCAGAAATGAATCCCTTCAAGAAAGAATATTGAAAAGTGTATTGTAAATTAAATACTAAGCCACAGGATGGAAGTATTTTATTATCAAAAAGAGCTTTCTCAATATATTTCTCAGTGTCAAAGGACCAAGTCAGAAGTCTGCTATAATGCATAATCCTATGGCACTGAAATCTTTTTTCTGATTATACAAGTATCCAGGCAATACCAAGGTACAGTTATAGATTCTGATAAACAACACACACTCTCAGACGTACTAAGACTCTTTAAGAACTCAAAACCTTCCAAAAAGAGAGCAAACAAATTTAGGGTAAAATTTCTTAGGACTTCAACTAAAGCACCCTGAGAAACTAGCACAGGTTAAGGCAGTTAGCTCTTTCACGGAAGCCTAGGGTTTTAAACGTACATGGGATGGAGTAATGAGGAAAATGGTAGAAACACCTTCACACACACACACGAAAAAATCATATTAAGAAAGCTGGCTCTTGACAGTTGTTACTGAGTCGATTCCAACTCGTGGCAACCCCATGTGTTACACAGTAGAACTGCTCCACAGGATTTTTCTTCCATGTGACTGCTGGGTGGATACAAACATCAACTTTTAGTTTAGTAGTTGAGTATAAACCATTTGTGCCACCTTAGGACATCTAAGAAAGCTTAACGCAATGTAAATAAAATGCTCTTTACTCACAGATGAATAAATAAATTGCTGACTGGTAAGAAGCCTTCCATTATATGTGGATACATGACTTCGGAGTTCACTGGCATCTAAATGTAATAAATCACAAAATCTAAGTTATACATTGATTAGATGACACGAGAAAAGTCAACCCCAAGAAACCTCAGTCATACATTAAAATCAAAATATATAACTTATTATAATTAAAACAAACGATAAAGATCCTAGCACAAAATTAGGGTTGTTGTTAACATTAATAATGTTACGCTCACAAAACAAAAGAAAACCCCAAACCTGTTGCCATCAAGTTGATTTTGACTCATTGCAACCCTATATAACAGAGTAGAACTGTCCCATGGGGCTTCCAAGGGTATAATCTTTACGGAAGCAGACTGTCACGTTTTTCTCCTGTGGAACGGCTGGTGGGTTTGAACTGCCAACTTTTTGGTTAGCCCCTGAATGGTTAAGCACTGCACACCACAGTGGGTACAGAATAAAGATTTTCTTAATAAATGAAAAAATGAAGGCATAATGGTGAGGATTTACTAAATATCAGGTACTACGCTAAGTGTTCTACATACATTCTCATCTAATTTTTAAAACAACCCTATGAGAAAGCACTATCCTGATTTCATAGACAAACTAAGCCTTAACAAGGTTTCACAGCTAGTAAGGGGCAAAGCCTTTGATTTTTAATAATATGGAATCATAATGGTTAGATTTCAAAGGCATTACATTATTTGTGCAACTTCAGATAATTCCTTGATGATTCAAAAACAAAACGATTAAGAGAAATGATCTTTTCTACTGGAAATACTGAATTTGCTAAAAGCTCAACTGCCTCATTTCAACTGTATTCATTCTCACTGCCTGTCTTCTACTCTAATCTATGAGACCTTACTGAGAACAGAGCAAGGTCTGTGGACACTTTGCTTTATTATTGTCTCTGAAGACAAACCTGTAAAACTGTGAATAATTGCACAGCGTCAATAATTTGTAAATGTCAGTCAGGTCTTTTACAATAGCTTTCATCTTAGCTTAAATATACATTAAAGGTAATCAATATAGAAAAACCATTAATAAGCCTAAGACTTCTTTGCAAGTAACATTAACGTTATACAAGCCTTAAATCTGTTAAAAATAAAGTCAAGAACTCCCTATCCTAAAAACAAGGTATGCATTATAAGCAGGAAAAACACAGCAAAAGAAATACAATTTTGCTTCATCTTAAACCCACCATGTAGAAATGCTCCAGTCGAATTCCATATACTATTTGTAAGGCTCTCATGTAGATCATGTGTAAGACTTCAGGCTACAGGAGAAAAACAACTTTCAATGCTCTGTGTATGACTCAAAAGTCAAACCACCATTATCATTGCCATCCTACATTACCATCAATGGGTAAAAAGAAGAAAAGAATGACTAAATTACTCTATTTCCCTTGAAACAGTTCTTAATTTTTCCAAATCTTAAAACGTTTTGACGCTTATCAGTTTGCTCATTGTAATAAGTGGACAATGAGACCAGTTGCTTAAGCTTATAGACAGAAGGAGAGCAAGTCGACCCAAAGCCAGCCTACGTAACCACCCACGTAGGGGTGGAGAAACCAGGGCCAGGTTTCAGGACACGCTCTCACATATGTGGCAGAAAAAATGGCACATTAAGAATGTATTAAAAAAAAAAAAAAAAAGACCACGGAAAACCTTGTTTGATGCTTAAATTAGTTCAAGTTTAAGTGAACGTTGTGACCCAAGGAGAATATATTTAACAAGGTAGTACGAGATTTTTTTTTTTTTGATGTTTGTTTTAATTCTATTTTGTTGTTGTCGTTGAGAACATACACAGCAAACATACCTAAGTCAACCCTTCCTACATGTATGATTCGGTGGCATTGACTACATTCCTCGAGTTGTGCAATCATTCTCACCCTGCTTTTCTGAGTTGTTCCTCCCCCATTAACATAAATCCACTGCTCCCGAAGGTTTCTATCTAATCTTTTGAGTTGCTGTCGTCATTTTCAATTTTGATAAGAATTTTTTAGATCAGTTAAGTTTCCTGCAAATATAAATCAAGCTTGCTCCAGTTCCACAAGAACTCCACCACAGTCTTTGGGATGGAGAAAAATCACTGGTTTTCCACGTGCTCCTATTTTGGACTCTTCAGTTATAATACGGATCTTCTTTTTTTTTTCAAATCCATCACAGCTATGTTTATGTTATCCACCCTTTGAAATCTTCTGTTCAGCTCTATTACTTCATCGTTTCCGTTCGCTTTAGCTGCTCTATGTTCAAGAACAAGTTTCAGAATCTCTTCTAACATCCATCTCAGCCTTTTCAATGACCTTTTGCCTTCTTCATGTATGATGCCCTTGATGTCATCCCACAATTCGTCTGGTCTTCGGTCATTAATGTGCAATGCATCAAATCTACTCTTGAGATAGTTTCTCAGTACAGATGTGATGCATTCCTCCAACCTTGTTTTTTTGCAGAAAACCTGCAATTGGACTGTCACCGCCCAAGGGATGAAGCAGTTCCATCTTGGTATTTCCCAGGTTGACAAAAATAACGGATACTCCGTGTTCCGGAAGAGGGACTGCTTCGCTTACCTCGGCCCCCAGAATATTCTTATAAAATGCTGAGGCCTTTCCCAAATCTGGCACTGCTGGGGCTACATGATTGAGTTGACCCAGGTTCCAGACACAGTCTGCCACCTCACATGGGGGCTGTGACGTGGAAAAAGTTCTTATGGCTAGAAATGGACTTTGGAGTCTGGAAAAAAGCCCTAGGGCCCTCGCAGCAGCTGCCACCACCGCCGCCTGCAGCCTGCTGGCCCTCTTGGGAACACAGACCCCCAGCCCCAATCGGTAGTATGAGATTTTTAAAGTTTCATCTTTGAAATCAGTGGTTTTCAAATGTGGCCTAGCAACCTATTCTGGTGCACAGGCAAGTTCATCAGGTGAGCAGTAAAGTGAGAAAAATATGTGGTATTTTTTTCATAAACTTAAATTTATTCAGTTTAAAGGCCTGTCATTTACTCTGATTATTTGCTCCATTTTAATTAACAGGGTACCGTGACCAAAAATTTGGATCCTGCACTATTACACCAGGTTCTACTATGTTATCAGTTCAGCATCAACACAGGAAACTGGAAGGAGGCTTTGGGATTTTCTGTGACACACAAATAGTTCATTTTTGCATTTAATAACTAAAGATATAGAGAACAATGCCTGTCAAAACAAGTCACTTCACCCCAGGTCATAATGCAAGAAAATGAATCTCTACGCTTCCAAAGGGCATTGTTTCTAAGTGCTTTTTATGGTTGGAAGCCCCTTGAAATAAGTTCCTTCAAGCCCTACCAATAAATGATACCCTCAGACCACCACTTCAATAATAATAATAGAAAATGTAATATACTTTAACAAGGCTATGGTTTAGAGGCTATGTTTTGAAGAAAGCATCAAATTCCTAATGGGTATGTAGAAGTAGCCCCACATAGAAACTTAATGTTACTTTAAAATTACATTAGGTGAGAGATTTTCTCTGGATAAAATGGCTTGCCTATATCAAAGCATAAGGTACATGCTTTTTTGCCAGATGATACACCTTGTAGCTGACTTGGTTCTCAAATAGCATCATGCCACATGTAAACACAACCACTTTTACCTTTGGGTTTGGATAAAGATCATTCTTGGAGAGGTTTTTACCATCAGCTCCTGTTAAGATCTTGTTCCGAATATGAATTAAAATCTCAGCTACATTATACCTGGGGAAAGACAAAGCTTCCATCTTGGAAGTCGCTTGCTCGTCTGAAGGAAGAAAACACACAGATTAGAAACATGGCACATCCAGCAGTTCTCACTACCTGGGAGACGACAAATATATGAATAAGAACAAAATTAGCAAGGCAAGGTGGACCTACTCGTAGTAATTTAATTATCATCAAACATCCTAGTGAGATAAACACAAATTATATATATCTATATAGCCTAAAAGAATTTTTATTCTAAAGTGATCCAGTCATTTTCTGCTCATTTTTCTAATGCTGCTCTCTTCATGGGAGGAGGATTTTGGCTGAATAGACAGATGAGAAACCATATGTATATGCATTTTTTAAAAACTTCGGGGAGCAGAGGGTTTAACGAAATCCTGAGAATCTTCAAAGCAAGGCTGATAGGCAACACCATAAGCAGAAGCTGTACATAAATAATAGCAATATAAGGTAGAAAAAAAGTTGTACTGATTTGACATCCTATTCAACATATGGAAACCCTGGTGGCGTAATGGTTAAGCGCCATGACTGCTAACCTAAAGGTCGGCAGTTCAAATCCGCCAGGCGCTCCTTGGAAACTCTATGGGGCAGTTCTACTCTGTCCTATAGGGTCGCTATGAGTCAGAATCGACTTGACTGCAATGGGTTCATGGTTATTCAACATATACACAGCGAGATGGCTAATAAGGTTTAAGATACAAGTAGGAAGACAGAGGGAGAAAAAAACGAGAATAGAATGCTGTTAACTGGCACTGCAACTACATAAAAAATCCCTTGTTTACACGGCACCACTTTCACAAATGTGAAGAAAGCTATCATGTCTCTGCTAAGCCCTCTCTTCTCTAAGGTTAAGCATAATTTCTTTAATTATATTTAAAAAAGCAAAACAAAAACAAACCAAACCCGTTGCCATCGAGTTGATTCCCACTCACGGCGACTCTACAGGACAGAGTAGAACTGCCCACAGGGTTTCCAAGGAGCACCTGATGGATCTGAACTGCTGACCTTTTCAACCACATGGTTTGAGCTCTTTGGTGGGATAAAGTATATAAATGACTTAATATATACACAACACCCCTCAGACAGCATAGCACGTAGCAGAAATTAACTGCTAATTCTACCCTGTTTTTTACGTCATCTACAACACCAAAAATCCTAGGTAGACTAGGTTTTGCTAAAACAAATTACTTAGTGAAAATCACAATGTCAAGAGGCAGATATTAAACAAAAAGGAAACAGAAATGACTCCCAGCCTCAACGAACTCAGTAAAAAGTTGCCTGAACTCATTCAGGAAAGCGATCGTGTCATGCATTCTGGTGCCACACTTACATGGGTCTCTCCCTTTGACTTCTGGGTTAAGTATTGTCAAAAAAAAAAAAAAAAATCAAAATTCAAAGAAACTGAAACAAAATTTTTTCTGAGCAGTCTTTCTATATGTACGTAGGGAGACCATTCTGATTAAAAAAAAACAAAGCTGAACCGTTAAAAGCAAACCTTCGAATTAGCTCAAAACAGTAATATAACATGGTTGTTTCATAATTTAATAAACAATTTCCAAATTGTTAAGCACCTGTCTCCCATGCATGAAGGAAAAATGAAATAGGAGCACTCCCAAAGTTCTGACATTTCACAGAAGTTTTAAAAATTTTTTCCTTACTGAATACAGCCGTGGTGGTGCAGTGGTTAAGTATTCTTCTGCTAGCCAAAAGGTTGGCAGTTTGAACCCACCAGCTGCTCCTTGGAAACTTAATGGGGCAGTTCTACTCCATCCTATAGGGTTGCTATGAGTCAGAATCCACTCCACAGCCATGTTTTTTTTAAATATTTTACTGAATATAAGTTTCCATGATTACCAAGTACTTACTGGTTACTGAGTTAAAATTAAAAAACAAACCCATTGCTGTCGAGCCGATTCAGACTCATAACGACCCTACAGGACAAAGCAGAACTCCCCCACAGGGTTTCCAAGGAGCGCCTGGTGGTTTTGATCTGTCGACCTTTTGGTTAGCAGTCAAGCTCTTAATCACTGGCTCCTAACACTAAAAAGTAGCTGCTAAAAATTTGGCCCTCCACCCACCTGCCGTCATCAAACCTCGTGAGATTTAAACTGAGAAAGCCTAGAGTCTTTTCCATTAAATAAATAGGCAATGGTTTTGTAATTGACGCTCAACAAGATGGACTGACACAGCGGCTGCAACAACCGCCTCAAGCATAGCAACAACTGTGAACACAGTGCAGGACCGGGCAGTGTTTGGTCTGTTGTGTACAGGGTCCTATGAGTCGGAATCCACTGGGCACCTAAAAACAACACCTTTTTCTAGCAGCAAAAGACAAATTTACATTGCTGTAAAGCAACGTCTGGTGGGGAAGCATGGGGGAGTGTTTGTGTCAGGCTTTTTTATGGTTAATACTTGGTTTTGTGGGTAAGAGAAAAACTTCAAATCAAAGTAAGATGTCTGTTATTAATTTTCCTCCTTGACAGTATGATATATATATATATATATATATATATATATATATATTCCCGTTATACAGTAAGTGGCAGTCCCTGGATTACCAATGAGTTTCATTCCTAAGTCGAATTTGTAGGTAAACTGGAATAGTTAGGTATAGTTCTTATTTAAAGTCTATCAAATGTTTGTCTTATTGTGTAGTATACAGTGTACCTTTCTATCCATAAAAAGAAAAGTTAAAAAAACACTTCTAGATACACTAAAACAGTTTTAACATAATAATAACATTTTGATGCATGTTGCAAAGTAGCACCTGTTTGTTATTATGAACCGTTGTATGTACCCTGAATTTTCAATGTAATAGTCTTTACTGGGTTGGGGTTGGTTCATAAATAGCAGTAAGTCTGACATTCCTAACCCGGGGACTGCCTGCTGCTTATATATCTGTATGTATGATATATCTATATCTATATCTATATCTGTCTATCCTTTTTGAGTCCCTGGATAGCGCAAGTGGTTAAGCATTCATTCTACTACCAACTGAAAGGCTGGCGGTTAGAATCACCCAGAGGCGCCGTGGGAGACAGGCCTGGCAATCTGCTTCTAAAAGGTCACAGCCTCAAAAAACCTATGGAGCAGTTCTACTCTGTACACATGGGGTCGCCCTGAGTCAGAATCGACTTCTTAGGTGCTGTTGAGTCGACTCCGACTCACAGCGACCCTATGTACAACAGAAGGGAACACCGCCTAGTCCTGCGCCATCCTCACAATCGGTTATGCTTGAGCCCATTGTTGCAGCCACTGTTATCAATCCATCTCCTTGAGAGACTTCCTCTTTTTCGCCGACCCTCTACCCGACCAAGCATGATGCCCTTCTCGAGGGACTGGTGCCTCTACTAACATGTCCAAAGTATGTAGGACGAAGTCTTGCCATTCTCGCTTCCAGTGAGCAGTCTGACTGAATCTGGCAGAATCGACTAGGAGACATCAAACAGCAACCTAACCACCGCTATTCCAAACGAAGGGACAAAACAAACAAACAAAAAACCATAAACACAAGCTCAAATTGACCAGTTCCAGTTCAAATCTCTTCGCCTACAGTTTATGCTGCATCAGACAACACCCACTGGTTTTGTTGTTCCTAGGGCTAAAAACAAATAAAAATGAAGTATCAGCTCGTCCCTACCTCCCAAGGGCTGGATTCTCCAGCCTCCTCCCCAGCGCTGCGCAGAACGGAAACACTGAAAGGCTAAGCGTCCTGTTCCCTGCCCGCGCCTTCGGAGGGAGAGGGCGCCCTCGGTCTCCCTTCCTCCGTTCTTCTGCGCCCGTTCGAGCTCACTAACCGTCCACAGAGAAGGCGGCGAGTTCGGGGAGCAGCTGCAGGCAAAGTAAAAAAACAAATTCCAACCGTTGTCACTTTTCAAACTTGCCGCCTCCTACCGGAAGTCCCGCCCATTCCAGCCCGCCCACTTCCTTCGCTCGAGCCGCGCCGGGTGCCTGTAGGGCTCAACAGACTCAAGGCGCGCGGGCTTGTGTTACAGGGGAGGCGCCAAGCTCAGGTGGGAACCATTTTTTGCGGAGCTGGCGTCCAGTCGGAATCTCGATCCCGCAGGAAGTGGTGGTACCAAGTCTTAGAGGAAGGGTCCGTTCCGAGTTTGGGCTCTCTGCGGAGTTGGTCCCGGGTTCCCCTAGACCTTTGGGCCGGGTCCGGAAGTGGAGAACAAAAGCGAATGGAGAGTTTCAGGAGACTTGGGCAAAGCTCAGGGTAACAAGGGAGAGAGGACGTGGGGCTCTCAATGGGATAAGAGTAAGGCATAGCGTCCCAGAGTAATAATAATAGGGACGTTTGGCATTATTTCATTTTGGCTTCGTTAAAAAGGGGCTGGGGTGCAGATAGGCACTGTCACTATCCCACTTTTACAAAGGAGAACTCTGAATCGCGGGGACATAATGCAGGTGTCCCGAAGACATGCGTAGTAGTTCACAAGTTGTATAGCCGGGATTTGGGAAAAGGTCTTCTGATTCTGAGTTCATAAGCACGACCTTGAGAGGTGGAAGGAACCCAAAAATTCATGTTTTCAGACCCTCTCACTTTTACAGACGAGAAAACTGGGACTCAGTGATCTAAGTAATTTTTCCCCAAAGTTAGACAGTAAGAGGCACTGTCTGGAGTAGAACCCAGGTCTCCGGAATCGCGATTCACATGACAGAGGTGACCTCATTTTGGGAGGTGACTGGTGATTCAGTTTTGGACATGTCTAGCCTGAGATGCCTGTAAGGCATACACGTGGCAACGTCCAGATACCTGACAACTGGATGCAAGAAGAGAGGTCCCAGGTGGATTCTCTGTATACTTGAAAAATGAAAATTTGTATGGTATGGGAATGATCTGTTTTATCTCTCTCACCACTGCTATACAGAGTTGGTTCTTAATGCTCTTTGATTCCCCAGCACTTAACATGGTGCCTGGCACAACTGGGCACCTAGGTAATGCTGTTGAACAGAAACACTTCTTTTTAAACATGCATCCAAGAGGAGAAATTGGCAATAGTAGTAGACTCTGCAAAGGGAAGCTGGGGGTCAGAATAAAAAAGAGATTTTCTTTTTATTGTATATGTGCTTTGTTTCTTTTTATATCCCCTTCCCACCTCACCATGTGCATGTATGTCCTATGAGAAGTAAAAAGATGACAAAAAGTGTTCCCTTCAATTTTTATGGATTTAAAACTGAAAACAATACTCTAGCTCTGGTCTGATCAGTATAGAGTGGGATACTAATACAACCTGAGATCATCTTAGTGTTATTGGCCACGTCATGTTGTTGGCTGATGTACAGTTTCTGTGAGTACATCATTGATGCCATCGTCCAGTTCACTTATATGAATAGTGAATAATATTTAATAACCAGTAGCTGTTTTTGTAGAGCTGATTCAGAATCATGGCGACCTCGTGTGTCAGAGTAGTGCTGGGCTCTATAGAGTCTTCAATGATTTTTTTGAAAGTAGATTACCAGGCCTTTCTCCTTAGGTGCCTCTGGGTGGACTGAACCTTCAACCTTTCTGTTACCGAGTGCTTAACTGTTTGCACCACACAGGAACTCCATGAGTATTTAATAATATTTTAAAAACTGATGACTGACCGCGAAGAACAGGGTGAAGTGAAATTGTGAACATGCATTCTGTAATCATGGCATCAAACAAAAAGCCTCTGATACTGTATATTTGAGGTATAGATAAAAGCTACTTTGTAGTTTTATCCCTGAGTAACGTGTCATGGTGGAGGAAACAATGACGTGTCTGTCACCTGTCAACTAACATTTAGTTGATTGCCAATATTACAGGTAATATTTAAGGAGCACTGGTGGCACAATCAACAGCGATTTGGTGGCACAAACAGTTAAGTGCTCACCTGCTAAAGAAAGGTTAATGGTTGGAGCCCACCCAGTATCTCCGTGGGAGAAAGACTGGGTGTCTGCTCGCATAAATATTACAAAACTAAGAAAACTCTGAGACAGTTCTGCTTTGTCACGTGGAGTCACTGTGAGTTGGAATTGACTCAATGGCACCTAATGGCAACATTTATTATGCAAAGCCCTTCACTCAAAAGTGTTGGAATATCCTTCGCACAGCTTAACTATAGTTAATTGTGAATGAGTGGGTAAAAAAGTATAATCCCTTTATATAGTTTTTAAATAGTATTTTACTTGATAATTTTTTATAGAAGGTTATTGGGTGCCGTCCAGTCAATCCTGACTCATAGGAACCCCACGTGACAGAGGAGAACTACCCTGTAAGGTTTTCTTGGTTGTAATCTTTACAGAGGAGCCCTGGTATCACAGTGGTTACGTACTCAACTGCTAACCGAAAGGTCAGCGGTTCGAACCCACCAGCTCTTCCGCAGGGAAAAAGATGTAATCTGCTTTGGTAATAAAGATTAGCCTTGGAAACCCTGTGGAGCAGTTCTGCACTGTCCTGTAGGGTCACTATGAGTCGCAATTGACTCAACCGCAGTGAGTCTGGTTCCAGAATCTTAATGGAAGCAGATCGACAGGTCTTTTTCCCACAGAGCCACTGAGTGGGTTCAAGCTGCCAATGTTGCAATTAGCAGCCCAGCCTTAACCCTTGTGCTATAGATACCTTGAGAATACACTAATACTTAAACTGGTGAAGTCTAGTAACATTTTTATATTTATAGTATACTTTTTTCCACTAGGTGGCGCTGTTGTATCAATGGTAACCTTAAAAACTGTAAGTTTTCTTTTTCTTTTCCATGAGTAAACAGAATTAGAGTGATAAACATTGAAGACAATGTTCGGGGTAAAGAAAAAATAGATTGTAAATTTATTGGCTTTAAGATACACGTTTAGGGTTCAGGCTTAAAGAAAAATAGGATTGAATTCAAAGTAGCTGTTGGCTTTTTACTACCCTTTAATCATTCCCGCCCACGCCTCAGCTGTGTTCAACTTTATTGGTGGGTTTGGGAACTGAGACGTTTGCAATACTTTAAACAGTATCTTTGTTGAGGACTCAGATAAACTTTTTAGTTTGAGTCTATAAAATACATATCCTTTGCTAATTTGTGAAGAGGTCTAAACCAAATCCAAGGAAGCAGAAATTTGGAGTGTTACGCTGTAACTCGGTTAGTGAGTATCCTTTTCCCCTACTTTTACATCAAGTGGTATCATTTTAACATAGTTATGAGACCCTTAGAAATTAACGGCGGAGTATTGGACGCTGATTAAAAGACTTGTCCAATGAGACTTTTTAAAAAAAATTCAATTTTTATACCATTTCCAATACTGGTATTAAACTACCCTGTGGTGTTTCCAGTAATTTCCAGGGAGTTACAGAGATTCTCAAGGAAAAAAAATTGTATGAATGCACTTTAATTTAAAAATTAATCATTACTTTGGAAGGGGAAGTTTGAAAAAAATGAAACCAATGACAGTATCAGAAGTCAGAAAAGTTTTGGGATAACGTTTTTTTAGTCACGGTCTGGTGTCCATGTTACCATCCACGCATTATTTTATACTAGTGATTTTTATTATCTAGAGTAAACCTCTAATATAGACCCTATTCAGTGAACCCTTAGAAGATAATAACTTCTAAGTTCTCAGCATCTTTCCACAGGTCTTAATCCTGTCTATGCAGAGCCCTGACGGCTAGTGGAAGAGCTCCGCTGCTAACCAAAAAGTTGATAGTTCAAATCCACCAGCTCCTTGGAAACCCTCTGTCCTATATGTCCCTACCAGTCAGAATCGACTCAAGGACAACGGATTTTTTTTTTTTTTTAATAATTCTGTCTGTAAAGCAGACTACATTTGAGTGTTTTATCCAGATATTTCTATGTAGGTACCAAGTAATAATATCTAATTTCATACTTGGTTTTTGAAAAACAGCAGCACTACCATTTTCTCCCAGCTATTTTATTTTATAAGGAGCCCTGGTGGTTGCAGTGGTCAAACACTAGCCACCGCTCCTCGGAAGAAAAATGTGTCAGTCCGCTTCCTTGAAGATTTAGCCTTGGAAACCCTCCGGGGCAGCTCTCCTCTGTCCTATAGGCTCACTGTGAGTTGGAATAAACTTGACAGCAATGGTTTGGGTTTTTTGGTATTCATTAAACAGATAGAGTGCTTTGTAAATACCAGTTGACCATATAAATTAAGAATTCCCAGTACCTGAATATTGTTCCCAGGAAAACCTGTTGAGATAATTTCCATTTATATGCATTTTTCGTATGGTACCTTAAATGATGATAATAATAGCTCACATTTATAGAAGATACCCAGGTACCCAGGCTTCCAAATGTTTCATTTAGTCCTCACATCAACTGCATGAAGTAGTTTCTATCCCATTTTTATATGGAAAAACAAAAACTTAAATTTAAATTATATGAGAGAACTTAAACAATTTGCTCAAGGTCATATATCTAGTAAATCAGAGAGCCAAAATTTAAACTCGAGTAAGGCCGATAGGTGGTGCAAACAATTTGTGCTCGACTGCTAACTGAATAGTTGGCAGTTGGAAACCACCCATCGATGTTATTAGAAGGAAGGCCTGGCGATCTGCTTGCATAGAGTTTACAGCCACAAAAGCGCTAGGGAGCAGTTCTACTCTGTAACGCATGGGGTGGCCATGAGTCAGAATCGATTTGAAGGCAACTAGCAAGAACAATAGCTCAATGGCTGAAGCTCTGTCCTTAGCTGACCTATAATTCTGCCCAGTCTTGAACCCTGTGCAATAGACCCTTTTTGTATTTCACAGGTTGTATCACCTCCTTACGACACACACAAAATACTCACTGAGACCTACAAAGGGTTAAGCATATCTTTTCGGAAGGATTTACTTGACTGGATTCTTTGCTCTAGCTACTTTGCTCCCTTGTTTTGTACAAGGCTCGTGGTCTCCCAGATCTTTGAGTGGGCTGGAAGTCTCACAGCCCTCTCTAAGCCTTCAGAAATGCCCAACATGGGTATTCTCTCATTCCCCAACCCTCCTTTCCAACACTTCTGCCAAACTCCAGGGTTTCTCCCAGCTCCTGTTCGCCTAGGATGTACTACCAGCCTAAGGAGGAAGGATGAAGTCCCAGGCTCTTTCAGGTTCTTCCTTTGTCTTACACATTGCTAATTGCTTCTGGTTCTACCGGTTGACGAGAGCTCCTCTGAGAGGACTCAGTGTCTGCTTCCCCTGTGAAGGGGGTAAACCTCTGATTTTTCTCCTGTAACTAATATTAATTAAAACATTTAACACCCCAAAAGTTAATTTCCTGAAGAAAACCCCTATTTGCTGTACATGAGGAATTCATAACCATAGTATTAACATGATTTTGACCTCATTTCTTAGCAATAAAACGAGACTATCTTATGCTAAGAGAACATTTCAGCCCTTCTTACCCTGAGTTGCAATGAATTATTTATCTTCAGTCACTTTACTTCTTCCCTAACCACAATGGGGGCATGTAAGTGTGGTGGATAAGGACATTTTATTTCACCCTACTATGTTTTCATTAAGGAGCTCTGGTAGCACAGTGGCTAAGTGCTCAGCTAACCAAAAGGTCAGAGGTTTGAAGCCACCACCCAGTTGGTGGGAGAAAGATGTGGCAGTCAGCTTCCATAAAGATTACAACCTTGGAAACCCAAACAAAAACAAACAAACAAAACAAAAACATTGATGTAGAGTCAGTTCCAACTCATAGCAACTCTATAGGACAGGGTAGAACTGCTGCATAGGGTTTTCAAGGATCAGCTGGTGGATTCGAACTGCCCATCTTTTGGTTAGAAGCCGTAGCTCTTAACCACTGTGCCGCCAGGGCTCCGATGGAAATCCCATGGGCCAGTTCTACTCTGTCCTATAGGGTTGCTGTGAGGCAAAATGGACTCGACGGCACACAACAACAACAGCAATGTTTCACTGGAGTCCCTGGGTGGTCCAGACAGTTAAGGTTCTTACTGCTAACCACAGGGTTGGAGGTTTGAGTCCACCCAGAGGCCCCTCAGAAGAAAGTGTTGGCAATCCACCTCTGAAAAATCAGCCACTGAAAATCCTGTGGAATACAGTTTTTTGTTTGTTTGTTTAATGTTTTCATTTTAGGCTTGGAGTGAGAAAGCAAAGAGGCAAACCTCACGGGTGGCGAAGTACAGTACAAATTCAAACTAAGATTCTTTTTTCCTAGGCTAAACCAGACTTGACATTGCAAAGAGTATGCATAGATTATAAATGTAGTGGCCATTGTACCCTTCAACAGAAATTGACTCAGGACTTGTATGTGTTAGCACCATGTTTCAGAACCAGAATTTATAACATACTACTTGTCAGTGCAAAATAATGTTTTAACTTTGGATCCTTTCCTATGTGAGACACTGTAATGCTTTTTTATCTGCCCAAGCTCAGTTCATTAACAATTCCATTGCTCACATTATCCAGACCACCTTTATATCCAACCTAATCTTACAGTAACTACTTTTTAAAACATATCCTTTCTTCTAATCAGGTTGGTGCCCTTACGATTCTGGCTTATGTCAGTAGCGCCCTTATCAGCTTACTTTCAACCTTGTGTGTTTTGTTCTGTTTCCATTCTGGCTTCTCTTTTGCCCTCTTTCCTATCTAAATTCAGTTCACCTACCCCTTCTTCCACTAATGCTTTACTTCTTACTCTAGTATGTATAGATATTTCTTGTATTTGGTCTCTTGTTATGTATACTTACTATCTATAGCACAAAATTATATATTCTTTTATATTAGTATGTTTTAATTCTTTTTATTGTGCTTTAAGTGAAAGTTTACAATTCACATCAGTTTCTCATACAAAGACTTATACACACATTGTTATGTGACCCTAGTTACTCTCCCTATAATGTGACAGCATACGCCTTCTCTCCACCCTGTATTTCCCATGTCCATTCAACCAGCTCCTGTGCCCCTCTGCCATCTCATCTCGCCTCCGGACAGGAGCTGCCCACTTAGTCTCATGTGTCTAAGAAGCACGCTCTTCACCAGTATAATTTTCTGCCTTATTCCAGTCTAGTCTTTGTGTGAAGAGTGGCTTCAGGAATGGTTTTAGTTTTGGGCTAACAGAGAGTCTGGGAGCCATGTCCTCCAGGGTCCCTCCAGTCTCAGTCAGACTATTAAGTCTGGTCTTTTTACTAGAATTTAAGTTCTGCACTCTGCTTTTCTCCTGCAGTCAGGGCCTCTCTATTGTGTTCCCTGTCAGGGCCGTCATTGGTGGTAGCCAGGCACCATCTAGTTCTTTTGGTCTCAGGCTGATGGAGCCTCTGGTTTATGTGGCCCTTTCTGTCTCTTGGGCTCATATTTTCCTTGTGTCTTTCGTGTTCTTCATTCTCCTTTGTGCCAGGTGGGTTGAGACAAATGGATGCATCTTAGATGGCCGCTTGCTAGCTTTTAAGACCCCAAATGCCACTCACCAAAGTGGGATTCAGAACGTTTTCTTAATAAACTTTGTTATGCCAGTTGACCTAGATGTCCCCTGAAACCATGGCCCCCAGGCCCCGTCCCTGCTACTCTGCCTTCAAAGTGTTTGATTGTATTCTGGAAACTTGTTTGCTTTTGGTTTAGTCCAGTTGTGCTGACATCCCCTGTATTGTGTGTTGTCCTTCCCTTCACCAAAGATAATTCTTGTCTACTATCATTTTTTTTTTTTACCTAGTTAGTGAATACCCCTCTCCCTCCCTCTCCACCCTCGTAGTCATCAAAGAATGTTTTCTTCTGTGTTTAAACCTTTTCTTGAGTTCTTATAATAGTGGTCTTATATAATACTTGTAGTTCCGTGACTCACTAATTTCAGCATAATGCCTTCCAGATTCATCCATGTTATGTTTCATGGATTCATCTTTGCTCTTTATCATTGAGTAGTATTCCGTTGTATGAATATACCATAATTTGTTTATGCATTTATCCATTGATGGGCACCTAGGTTGTTTCCATCTTTTAGCTGTTGTAAATAGTGCTGCAGTGAACATGGGTGTGCATCCATCTATTCATGTATGGGCTCTTATTTCTCTAGGTTATATTCCAAGGAGTGGGATTGCTGAATTGTATGGTAGTTCTATTTCTAGCTTTTTAAGGAAGCACCAAATCCATTTCCAAAGTGATTGTACCATTTTACATTCCCACCAGCAGTGTATACGTGTTCCAGTCTCTCCACAACCTCTCCAACGTTTATTATTTTGTGTGTTTTGAATTAATGCCAGCCTCTTTGGGGTGAGATGGTATCTCATTGTAGTTTTGATTTACTTTTCTCTAATGGCTAATGATTGTGAGCATTGCCTCATGTACCTGTTAGCTGCCTGAATGTCTTCTTTGGTGAAGTGCCTGTTCATATCCTTTGCTCATTTTTTAATTGGGTTATTTGTCTTTTTGAAGTTGAGTTTTTGCAATATCTTGTAGATTTTAGAGATTAGACACTGATCAGATTTGTCATAGCCAAAGATAATTTCCCAATTTGTAGGTTATCTTTTGGTGAAGTCTTTGAATGAGCATAAGTGTTTGATTTTTAGGAGCTCCCAGTTATCTAGTTTGTATTCCGGTGTTTGTGCATTGTTAGTAATGTTTTGTATATTGTTTCTGCCATGCATTATTGTTCCTAGTGTTGTTCCTATTTTTTCTTCCATAATCTTTATCATTTTTTATTTTATATTTAGGCCTTTGATCCATTTTGAGTTTGATTTTGTGCATGGTATGAGGTATGAGTCTTGCTTCATTTTTTGCAGATGGATATCCAGTTACGCCAGCACAATTTGTTAAAGAGACTACCTTTTCCACAATTAACAAACTTTGGGCCTATGTCAAATATCAACTGCTCCTAAATGGATGAATTTGCATCTAGAGTCTCAATTCTGTTCCATTGGTCTATGTATCTGTTGTTGTACCAGTATCAGGCTGTTTTGACTACTGTGGCGGTATAATAGGTTCTAAAATCAGGTAGTGTGAGGCCTCCCACTTTGCTCTTCTTTTTCAGTAAAGCTTTACTGATCTGGAAACTCTTACCTTTCCATACGAAGTTGGTGATTTGTCTCTCCGTCTCATTAAAAAACATCATTGGAATTTGGAACGGGATTGAATTGTATCTATAGATCACTTGGGGTAGAATAGGAAGACTCGACATTGTGAAAATGTCTATTCTACCCCAAGCGATCTATAGTTACAGTGCAATTTGGATGCCCTTATTTCTTTATCTAGGCTAATTGCTCTGGCTAGGACCTCCAGCACAATGTTGAATAAGAGTGGAGATAAAGGGTATCCTTGTCTGGTTCCTGTTCTCAAGGGGAATACTTTCATACTCTCTCCATTTGGGATCATGTTGGCTGTTGACTTAGTATAAATGCCCTTTATTATATTGAGGAATTTCCCTTCTGTATCTATTTTGCTGAGAGTTTTCATCATGAATGGGTGTCGGACTTTGTCAAATGCCATTCTGCATCAATTGATAAGAGCATGTGGTTCTTGTCTTTTGTTTTATTTATGTGATGGATTACATTGATTGATTTTCTACTGTTGAACCATCCCTGCATACATGGTATGAAACCCACGTGGTCGTGGTGAGTTATTTTTTTGATATGTTGTTGTATTCTATGGGCTAGAATTTTGTTGAGGATTTTTGCATCTAAGTTCATGAGGGTTATTGGGCTGTAATTTCCTTTTGTGTGTGTGTGGTGTCTTTACCTGGTTTTGGTATCAGGGTTATGCTGGCTTCATAGAATGAGTTTGGGAGTATTCCATCCTTTTCTGTGCTCTGAAATACCTTTAGTAGTAGTGGTGTTAACTCTTCTCTGAAAGTTTGGTGGAATTCACCAGTGAAGCCATCAGGGCCAGGGTTTTTTTTTTTTTTTATGAGAGTTTTTTAATTACCTTTTCAATCTCTTGTTATAGGTTTATTTAGTAGTTTTACCTCTGTTTATGTTAGTTTAGGTAGGTAGTGTATTTCTAGAAATTTGTCCATTTTGTCTAGGTTTTCAAAGTTCTTAGAGTACAGTTTTTCATAGTATTCTGTTATGATTCTTTTAATTTCATTTGTGTCTGTTGTGATATCACTAATCTCATTTCTTATTTGGGTTATTTACTTCCTCTCCTGTTTTTCTTTAGTCAGTTTGGCCAATGGTTTATCGATTTTGTCGACCTTTTCAGAGAACCAGCTTTTGGTCTTGTTAACTCTTTCAATTGTTTTTTTGTTCTCCGTTTCATTTCATTCTGCTCTAATTTTTATTATTTGCTTTCTTTTGGTGCCCAAGGGCTTCTTTTGCTGCTCTCTTTCTATTTGTTCTAGTTGTAGTGATAATTCTTTGATCTTGGCTCTTCTTTTTGGATGTGTGCATTAATTGCTATAAATTGGCCTCTGAATACTGCTTTTGCTGCATCCCAAAGGTTCTGGTAAGATGTGTTTTCATTCTCATTTGATTCTGTGAATATTTTTATTCTGTCCTTAATTTCTTCTATAATCCAGTAGTTTTTGAACAAGGTGTTGTCCAGTTTTCATGTGTTTGATTTTTTTTTTTCCTTGCTTTTTCTGTTATTGGTTTCTACTTTTATGGCTTTATGGTCAGAAAAGATGTTTTGTAATATTTTGGTACTTTGGATTCTGTTAAGGCTTGCTTTATGGCCTAATAAGTGGTCTATTCTGTAGACTGTTCCATGTACATTGGAAAAGAAGGTATATTTGGCTGCTGTTGGGTGGAGTGTTCTGTATATGTCTATGAGGTCAAGTTGGTTGATTGTGTAGCATTTAGATCTTCCATGTCCTTATTGAGCTTCTTTCTGAGTGTTCTGTCCTTTATCAAAAGTGGTGTGTTGAAGTCTCCTACTACTATTGTGGAGCTGTCTCTCTGTTCAATGCTGTCAGAGTTTATGTATTTTGGAGCCCTGCTGTTGGGTGCGTAAATGTTTATTATGGCTGTATCCTCCTGGTATATTGACCCTTTAATCATTATGTACTGTCCTTCCTTATCCTTTGTGGTGGCTTTAACTTTAACGTCTATTTTGTCAGAAATTAATATTGCCAATCCTGTTCTTTTTTGGTTGTTGTTTGCTTGATATATATTTTCCATCCTTTGAGTTTTAGTTTATTTGTGTCTTTAAGCCTAAGGTGTGTCTCTTGTAGGCAGTATATATATTTATATATATTTACCTCTATTTTTCTAAGTTTAAACCAACCTTTTAGTTCCTTACCATATGAAAGATCTATGACTACATGTTTTAGTCCCTCTTTTTGTTTTACTGTTGGTCATATTATACATAATGAAGTCTCTGTTTCCCTGTTTTGAGCATTTTAGCTTTGATTTATTTTTGTGATTTTCCTATCTGGGTTGATATCTGGTTGCTGTCCTGTGTTCTAGTCTTGGATAATTGTCTGATGTTATTGATTTTCTAACCAGAGGGGACACCCTTTAGTATTTCTTGTAGTTTTGGTATGGTTTTTACAAATTTCCTAAACTTCTATTTATCTGGAAATGTCCTAATTTCACCACCATGTTTGAGAGACAGTTTTGCTGGATATATAATTCTTGGCTGGCAATTTTTTTTTCCTTCAAGGCTTTATATATATATCATCCCATTGCCTCCTTGCCTGCATAGTTTCTGCTGAGTAGTCTGAGCTTAATCTTATTGACTCTCCTTCGTAGATGACTTTTCATTTATCCCTAGCCACTCTTAAAATTCTCTCTTTATCTTTGGTTTTGGCAATTTTGATTATAATATGTCTTATTGACCTTCTTTTGGGGTCTACCTTGTGTGGGATTTGATAAGCATCATGTATAGATATCTTCTCATCTTTCATGATATCAAGAAAGTTTTCTGCCGACATATCTTCAACAATTCTCTCTGTATTTTGTGTTATCCTTCCCTGTTCTGGTACTCCATTCACTTGTAGGTTATTTCTCTTGATTGAGTCCCACGTAATTCTTAGGATTTCTTCATTTTTTTAAATTCTTTTATCTTATTTTTACCTCAAATATGTTGGTGTCAAGTGCTTTATCTTCAATATCACTAATTCTGAATTCCACTTTCTCAATTCTGTTCCTATGACTTTCTATCAAGTTGTCTAATTCTGAAATTTTATTGTTAATCTTCTGAATTTCTGTTTGTTGTGTCTCTATGGATTCTTGAAGCCCATTTTTTATTATGCTCTTCTCTAATCTTCTTAAGTTCCTCTAATGCTATGTCTGTGTGTTCTTTGGCTTGTTCAGCATTTTGCCTGATCTCTTTCCTGATCTCTTGAAGAGTTCTGTATATCAATCTTTTGTATTCTACCTCTGGTAGTTCCAGGAAGTTCTTTTCATCAGAACGATTCTTGATTCTTTGTTTTGCAAGCTTGCTGAAGCCATCATGGTTTGCCTTTTTCTGTGATTTGATATTGACTGTTGTCTCCGAGCCATCAATAAGCTTCTTGTTTTGTTTTGAGGCTGCTTGAGAGAGCTAGTTTGATTATTGGTGCCTCTGAAGTACTAGTGTCCTATCAACAGGTGGTTAGAGCTGTTCCTAGGTATAGGAATCCATTTACTTTTCTTGTATGGATTCAGCTCAGGTGTCTAGGTATTCGGTCACCAAGCGTGTCAACCTACAGCCTTAGATGAGCAGGGTGATTGGTGTAGATGCAGGTATCTGGCTGCAGCAGGGGGTCATGCACTGAGCAAGGCAGGGGACTGGCAACTGCCCTGAGTGTCTATGAGGAAAGTGTGTCCTTGTCCCTAGGGTGCCTAGGTAGGCGGGTTTTGCAGCCAGACTGTGGGCACCCAATGCTGTTGGCTGTAAGGACTGGGAGGCACCACTTATCCTTGGACCCCAGTCAAGGTGGCTAGGTGGCATGGGTGAAGCCACCAGTCCTCAGGCCCTTTTATGGGTAGGTGAGGACCCTGCTTAATAGGCAGAGCAATGTCAAATGTCATAAACCTGCCTCTTCACCGTATAGCTGAAACAGTTGAAGTCAGACTTCAGGTATATACCCTGTTGTACTATGCTAATGAGGGCCTACGCTGTTGAAATTGGTCCATACAAGTCAATGCAGGGGTGAAAGGCATTCAAAGTCCATGGACCACTTATGCCTATGCCTAGGCAAAGGAACTGTTCCTGCCCTGAGTTCCCAGCTTAGGGGTGCCAGCAGATTATTTTTCCCTGTTTGTTAATTTGTTCATTCTCTAAGGCTGGAAGGATGGCTCAGGGCACGTGACAGGGCCTACTTTTAGCTCAGAGAAAGTGTGCTGTCCTGAAGCTGGCTTGGGAGAGCGGGGAGGGGTCAGTTAAATGGGAGAGAGTTTTTTCCCAAAGGGGTGTTTTTTTGGTCCACTTGTTAGATTAGACACAAGAACTTATCATTTGTTGAGAGCACTGCTTTTTGCTGATTCTGGAGGCGTGAGTGAACTCTCTGCTGCTCAGTTTCTCCCTATGTGGAAAACGCATCCCAAAGGCCACTGCTTGCTTCACTGTGCTTGTGCCAATGGAATCAGCCTTCCAGGTGCCGATTCCTGCCATGTCAGGTCTGACAACACGTTACTGCTTCTGAACCATCTCTCCCTCCCCCTGCTGCTCAGTCTGATTCCTCAACTTTGTCCTTGATGTTCAGGACTCCTAGACTGTCATACATAACAGATCCACTTTTTGGGGGCGGGGGGGTCTTTGTTGTAAGAGGGACTCTGGAAGTGTCTGACTACTCTGCCATTTTGGCCTTGCCTCAGGATCTTAGATTTATGTTGGAAAAAATGATTTCATTTCAGGTAAAAGGATAAGGAAAGGATCTAATAGGATCTTTTTTTTTTTTTTTAAACTAAGTATACCATCTCTTTGACTCAGAAAGAGGATGAGGTGGAGAGAGAGACCAGGAGCTAGAGAGGTAAGAGTGGGAAAATCACCCTTCGAGTAATTTCACCATGTCAGAATCTGAGCAGCTCTCCCCTCTGTTTCAGCCTTGCACCTGAGAAGATGCTCAAAAGTGTGAGATGAGTGGTCTTTGCATATGAAGTCAGAAAGTAAGTGATTAGAAATAAGGCATGGTCTGTAGCATCACAACCAGGTAAGTTCCATAAACAGGCTGAGGGCTCAAACCAGAACAAATCTGACAGCTCCCCACTGAGCAAAACATGATCTCTGAGTTTGTCCTTCCTTTTTAATTGAGAGCTAATCACTTACTGTTTTTATATTACCTATGAAAAAAAAAAAAAACTTTTTTTTTTTATGCAGCTAGCACATGCCCTTTGAGCACAACATGCTCAGTACATGAAATTCATTTTATTTGTCTTAGAAACAGAGCTCTTTAAAACCACTGTCTGGGTGAGGGAATAAACAGTTAATGAAATCAGTGACACTTTGGGTCTGTCATAGAAGGAAGGAAGATTTCATTCAGCAGAGCATAGAGGATGATACTAATTTGCTCAGGACTGACAAAAAAAACACACCCCTTGCCTTCGAGTCCATTCCAACTCGTAGTGACCCTACAGGACAGAATAGAACCGCCCCACAGAGTTTCCAAGTCTGTAACCATTTCAGAAGCAGACTGCCACATCTTTCTCCTGGGGAGTGGCTGGTGAGTTCAAACTGCCAACCTTTTGGTTAACAGCTGAACACTTAACCACTGTGCTACCAGGGCTCAGGATCGATGAATTCTAAAACTGTGCTCTCAGATAATATACCAAACAACAACAGAAAACCAGTTATCATCAAGTAGACTCCAAAGAAAACCCCATGTGTGTCAGAATAGAGCTGTGCTCCATAGGGTTTTCAGCGACTGAGTTTTTGAAAGTAGATTGCCAGGCTTTTGTTCTGAGGCACCCCTGGGTGACTAGAACTGCCAATCTGAGTATACAAAAATACAAATGAAGCAAGAGTAACAGTAACCATTTTAAAACAATTTTTAAAATGTGCCCAAGCCCTAAACTGATGATAGCATACTAGTTTGCTAATGGTGAAAACTTCTGTTTCACATGTATAGTCTGCTTTCAGTGATCCATGCTACAGAGCTAACATCAGTTCTGAAGGCGTATATATATTCCAGCATCAGGAGTGGCACCCTTAGGCCAGTTTTGTTGCATTGTGCCCAGATGATCAACTGAGTGCTAGTGACCCCCTTTTAGGAAAAGCTGGCTGAGAGGAAGCAGTGTGGAGGTTATTGATGTCCTAAATGAGTATGTAAATGAAATGTACGAGTAAATACAGGTAGTGCATTTGCTACCCATTACAGAGGTCCCTTACACTCAGCTTTTTTGTGCACATATTCCAGGTATTGACTATGGCTTAGCAACTCCAATCAGGGGAAAACAATAAAACAACAAAACAAAAACCATAGAAGTGAGTAAGCTTGCCATACTCAGCTACCTGGGGAAATCATCCATTAATAAATATTACTTCACATCTATCTATCCACTTACTCATTTATTTTCAATATTTATTGAGTACCCACTAAGTACCAGGGACTGTGTTATGCCAGGGATAAGTTAGTGAAAAAGATAAGCCTGGTCCTCTTCCTCAAGGTGTCCATGGTCTTAGAGAGGATATAAACAGTTAAAGAAACTCAAAACTCACTGCTGTCAAGCTGTTTCCGACTCATAGTGACCCTATAGGACAGAGTAGAACTGCCCCATATGGTTTCCAAGGAGCACCTGGTGGATTTGAACTGCTGACCTTTTGGTTTGCAGCCATAGCACTTAACTACTATGCCACCAGGGTTTCCAACAGTTAAACAGGTAACTTAAAAATAGTGTTGTTGTTAGGTACCGTCAAGTCAGTTCCAACTCATAGTGACCCTATGCGACCCTATGCACAACAGAATGAAACACTGCCCGGTCCTGAGGCATCCTTACAATCGTTGTTATGCTTGAGCTCATTGTTGCAGCCACTGTGTCAATCCACCTCATTGAGGGTCTCCCTCTTTTCCGCTGACCCTGTACTTTGCGAAGCATGATGTCCTTCTCCAGGGACTGATCCCTCCTAACAACATGTCCAAAGTATGTAAGATGCAGTCTTGCCGTTCTTGCTTCTAAGGAGTATTCTGCTTGTACTTCTTCTAAGACAGATTCGTTCATTCTTTTGGCAGTCCATGATATATTCAATATTCTTCGCCAAAACCACAATTCAAAGGTGTCAATTCTTCTTCGGTCTTCCTTATTCATTGTCCAGCTTTCGCATGGATGTGATGCGACTGAAAATACCATGGCTCGGGTCAGGCACACCTTAGACTTCAAGGTGGCCAAAATAGTGTAGTTAGTGCCAAAATAGGAATAAATAGAGGGATTCCTAAACACGATGTTAACTAGGAATTTTCTTTCTTAATAATATTTTATTGTGCTTAAGGGGAAAGTTTACACAGCAAATTAGGTCCCCATTTAACAATTTCTACACAAATTGAAGCACTTACTGATAAATATCAAAGACCACAGCCTTCAGTATGGATTACATCTCAACATAAAGAAGACAAAAATCCTCACAACTGGACCAATAAGCAACATCATGATAAAAGGGGAAAAGACGGAAATTGTCAAAGATTTCATTTTACTTGGATTCACAGTCAACACCCATGGAAGCAGCAGTCAAGAACCAAACAACCCATTGCATTGGGCAAATCTGCTGCAAAAGACCTCTTTAAAAGTGTTGAAGACTAAGGTGCTCCTGACCCAAGCCATGGCATTTTCAATCACCTTCTACGCATGTGAAAGCTGCACAATGAACAAGAAAGAACAGAAGAATTGATGCCTTTGAATTATGGTGTTGGAGAAGAATACTGAATATACCATGGATTGCCAAAAGACCAAACAAATCTGTCTTAGAAGAAGTACAACCAGAATGCTCCTCAGAAACAAGAATGGTGAGACTACATCTCACATACTTTGGAAATGTTGTCAGGAGGCATCGGTCCCTGGAGAAGGACATCATACTAAGTAAAGTAGACAGCGAAAAAGAGGAAGACCCTCAATGAGATGGATTGACACAGTGGCTGCAACCGTAGGCTTAAGCATGACAATTATTGTGAGGATGATGCAGGGCCGGGCAGTGTTTCATTTTGTTGTATATAGGGTAGCTATGAGTTGGAAGCAACTCGATGGCACCTAACAACAACAATGCAAATTATTCAGTGACATTGCTTACATTTTTCACAACGTGTCATCATTCTCTTTCATTCCATTCTGATTGTACCATTTCCAGTACTCTAGTTTCCCTGCTCTCTTATCTTCTCGTCCTTCCTTTGGAGTAAATTTTGACCATTTGATCTCCTCTACATGATTTTTTAAAGGAGCTCATTACTCACATGTGATATTCTTTATTTTAGGAGTCAGACTTGTTTAGCTAAAAAGTGACCTTCAGGAATATTTTAGGTTCAGTTCAAAGGGCATCTCAGGATGATAGTCTTGGGGTGTCCTCTAGTTTCATCCAGTCTAGTAAGTTTGGATTTTTTAAGAATTTGAGTTCTGTTCTACATTTTCCTTCTGTTTTATTAGGATCCATCTATTGTGGCCCTGATCAGCACGGTTGGTAGTGCTAGCTGGGCACCATCTAGTTCTTCTGGTTTCATGGTAGATGAGGCTGTGGTTCATGTAGAATATTAGTACTGTAGACTAATTTCTTCTCTGAGTCTTGGGTTTCCTTCTTTCTCTTTTGCTCTGGATGAGTAGAGACCAATAGTTGTATCTTAGATGACCGCTTTCAAGCTTTTCATACCCAAGACACTACTCACCAAACTAGGATGTAGAACGTAAACTTCATGAACTTTATTATGCCAGTTGACCGAGTTGTCCCACAAGCCTTCAAACCCAGAAAGCCAATCTCATGAGGTGTTTGGATGTGTCTAAAAAGTATCTGTAACTGTGTCCCCTATGTGGTTTACTACGTATATGGATATATGTGTGTGCACACACTTACCTGTATGCACATATGCCTATAGATAGATCTATCCATGTACATATGTGTACCCGCAGTCATACCCATATACATATATGCTTATATACATATTTGTGTAACTACACACCACACGTATTTTTAGGTTTGTTGTTACAAAATTGTTTTTGTCATATCCTTTACCAAAAATCTCCTTTTCTCTTATGCACTTCTTAGTGACATCATTTACCTTGGTCAAGTCGTGTGTACTTCACCCACATTCAATGCTACCTTTTCCATCACCAGAGGTAACAAATGGCTACTATCTCAAAAGAGCCTCCTTCTCCCCCGATTCCTACTCAATGAGTGTTGGTCTCTGTATATGTATCTATTCTTGTCTTCTTATAAAAGTACAATCATACAATATTTGTCCTTTTGTGACTGACTTACTTCAGCATAATGTCCTCCAGATTCATCCACATTATGTTTTGAGGACTCATCATTATTCTTTATGGCTGCGTAGTATTTCATGTACCACGTATTATTTGTCCATTCATCCATCGATGGGCACTTAGGTTGTTTCCATTTTTTTTGCTATTATGAGTAATGCTGCAATGAACATAGGTGTGAGCTAGGATTTTTTCTGTTCCATCATGTTGTAAAGAAAGCCACCAGCAACTGGGGCTAGAATTGACTTTTCTAGAGCTTATTAAGGGTTGGTAGAACAGGCTTTATAAGGACAGCCCCTTCAGTTGGGGCTCTCCTCCACCCCAGCCCCAAGTCAAGTGAGGGGGGTATGCTGCAAGAGAGCTTACAGGTAGAGATAAAGGTGCCAACAAAAGGGATGGTTGGGTTTTTTGCTCCTTGCTGATCTGTAGATCCATCAGGCCACCATAGTGTTCCACTGTGCAGTGTCATGTGTCAAGAGAATCCTTGGGAAAGTTTGGCAGGAATTTGAGGGAGGACCTTGTTTGTAGATACAGAGGAAAGTACCTATTTCTGGTTTAGATATTTCTGAAGGCAGGAGGCTTACTGGTGCAGCCTACACCTGTAGGGCTTGAAGGCACCAGGGTAAAGACTACTTGGAAGGGAGCCCATCTTTTCTGAGGCCCTATGTGAAAGGATACAGTGTTTGAGTGAGACAGGGCACAGAGTCTTTAGAGAAGCTCAGCCAAGGGAGGGGGCCCCAACCCAGAAAAAATATCAGGGCAGGGCTGGAAAGAGATGAATCTGTTTCTTTTCTGAGGGGGAACTCACTACAGAGAGGCCAAGGGACAACTGAACACCTTGCCAAGAAACTAAGCCCTCTGTCTTTACAGAGAACACCACATCAGTGGGAGCCACCAGCAAGGGATAGGGCCATTTGGAGCCGACGTGTGAATGGTTTGTCAGACAGCTGCTGCTCTCCTGCCTTGCCTCCAGAAAGAGGGAAGGGAGGAGAGAAGAGCATGCCACACCTCACCCTCTCCTCTGCCCTGTTTTAAGATGGGCAAATCTAAGCTGTAATAATTAAAAGTGACAGGAAACTTATGGAATCTCTCCAAGGTATGATCAAGTGAAATGAGAGAAGAAAACAAAACAATTCAAGGTTTATAGCATGAATTGTAAATGCTCCTGAACCAGTATTAATCCTATTCTCAGAAGGCCCCTGAAGGCATGTTCTATATCTAGTGTTTCTGTTAAAGAAATTTAACAGAAACACTATTTAACAATTATATATTGAGCGCCTGTTATTAAGCAGACACTGTATTAGCTGTTGGCAATATAAAAATGAAGACATTGTCCCTGCCCTTGAAGAAATCATTCTGTGTGTGTGTGTGTTGTATTGAACAGTGACTTACACTTCAACCAGAGAAATACTGTAATAGAGGTTTGATGGAAGTGTGTTGGTAGCACCCAGGAGGAAGCAGTTAACCCTCTCGGGGAAATCAGTAGTCTTTAGAGAACTTATGACATTTAAGTTTAATTTGGAGGAGGTGCACATCTATGTCATCCTTTAACACCTTGGCTCAGATTAGTTTATAAGGCTGTTTTTCTACCTGTCAGGTAGATGAGAGCAGGACCGGAAGGTTCTGCTGGAAGGAGAAGTGCCTTCAAAACAGAAGGCCCCACAAGGAGAGAAGTGTGACAGGCAGGGGTCACTGAGTATCTTAAAGGGAAGCATCAGGGATGCAGGGAGAAAAATGCTACCAATTCAGCCCTAGATCATAATACTGAGGTCTAATAGTTAAGCACTCAGCTGCTAACTGAAAAGTTGAAGGTTTGAGTCCACCCAGAGGTGCCTCAGAAGAAAGGCCTATCAACCTACTTCTGAAAAATAAGCCACTGAAAACCCTTCAGTGCACAGTTCTCCTCTGACGTCCGTGACATACAGTAAGCTGGCACTGACGCCACGTTACGAATTTGGTGTTGCTTTTTTTTTTTGCCCTGGTTCTATCAATGTATTTCAGGGGTCTTATAATCAAATTTCATTTAGGAAGATTATAAAATGGTAGGATTGATCAGTGCCCAAACAGACAGGATAGTCACTGTCTCTTCGGACTTTACAGTTTGAAACAATATATAGAAACGTGTAGTGAGACATAGATCAATAAAACAAAGGCTGACAAACCTGCAAATGGTGGCCTGAAAATGAGTGAATGAGCACACTCAGAAGTACAGCGCAAGTTCTCTTCATCCTTGTAGTGCTCTGATGCTTTGATGATCTACTTTATATTCTTGATGGTTCCAGTTTCAATGAGGTATGTAGTAGAACATCGGCTAATTACGTGATTTGGAACAAATCTCTGAGAGAGAGCCTTTTTTTTTTTTAAGAATCCTTAAACTAGAAGATTGAACTAAATGACCACTAACACCCTTTCCAAAGCTCTCTATAACTTATGGCTACTTGAGGTTAGATCACTCAGTGCAAATGATACCGTTGTCAACAGATTCAGAATATGTACATAGATGAAATTCATTCAAGAACTATTTGTTCAAGGTCTCTTAGGATTGCCAGAAAAAATGACAGGGCACCTGTTTAAATTTGAATTTCACATTTCAGAACAATTTTTTTTAGTATAATTAGGTCCCATGTTATATTTGAATATATAACATATTCAAATATTATCTGAAAAATTATCCATTCTTTACCTGAAATTCAATTTTAACTACCCACACCACCCACTGCCGTTGAGTCAATTGTGGCTCATAGCGACCCTATAGGACAGAGTAGAACTGTAACTAGGTGTCCTTTATTTTTTATTTCTTTTTCTAAATCTTAAACCTTACTTCTAAATCTTCTAGATCTTACTGTTAGAAGCCAGGCTCTGTGGGAGATACAGAGTCAGGCAGAGATCATGTCCTCAGAGCTAGAAGGCCAAATGAAACTCCAACATAAACAACTATATTACAAAGTGAAAAGTGATACATGTATGAGAAATATACAGACCGTGTGCTAGAAAAGTTCAGAGGAGGGAGAAATTACTTCCAGCCAGGAGAACCAGGGGAAGCACCTAAGCTGGCAGTGAAGGATGGCAGGATTAAGGCTTGGAAAAACAGTAGGGGGAAGGGCATTACCGGTAGAGTGAATGACCTGAGTAAAGGCATGGAGGTGGGAAAGAACAGAGTAAGAGAGGACAGCTAGCCATTCAGTTGGACTGTGACTTGAGAGGGTGAAGCGAAATCACTGGAGAAAAGATTGGAAAGGCAAGGTGGGGCCATGTTTTGTGAGCCTGGCCAAACATATGAGGGATGGAAGCTGGAATTCTGAATAGGCTAATGAGTGCAGACTTGATGCAGGAGGCAGCTTAAGGTTTTGGATCCAGGGTGGCACTACACACTAATAGAGACAAGGGAGAGTGTGAAGGATGATCCCACACCAATCACCTCATAGAGAAACATGGGTAGGTAGCATTTTTGTTCAAAAAAGAAAACACATTTTTTAAAAGAAATGTGTTAAGTGTAGAGGAAATGTGGTAAGGCAGGGAAATCACAAGCTTTGGTGTGAAAAGACTCTGAGTTCGAATAGGCAGAGGGAGCTCTATATGATCTTACTTCCTGTCTCTTGACATTCATTTTCCATTCCTATAAAGAGGACAAACAATCCTGTTGTTATGCTTGGAGGTTAAGACTAGGTACCAACATGTAGTTGACACTCAAGGAGCTCACTAAATGCCAATTAAGTGAGTTATTGTTTTACTTACTACTTATTCTCCTCTAGCCTCCAGAGTAGTCTTTTTTTTTTTTTTTAATAATTATTGTGCTTTAAGTGAAAGTTTACAATTCAAGTCAGTCTCTCGTACAAAAATTTATACACACCTTGCTATGTACTATTACTTGCTCTCCCCCTAATGAAACAGCACACTCCTTCTTTCCACTCTCTATTTTCATGTCCATTTGGCCGGCTTCTGACCCCCTCTGCCTTCTCATCTCCTATCCAGACAGGAGCTGCCCACATAGTCTCATGTGTCTGCTTGATCCAAGAAGCTTACTCCTCACCAGTATCATTTTCTATCCCATAGCCCACTCCAATCCCTGTCTGAAGAGTTGGCTTTGGGAATGGTTCCTGTCTTGGGCTAACAGAAGGTCTGGGGACCATGACCTCTGGAGTCCTTCTAGCCTCACTCAGACTAGAAGTCTGATCTTTTTACAAGAATTTGGGGTCTGCACCCCACTGCTCTCCTGCTCCCTCAGGGGCTTACTGTTGTGTTCCCTGTCAGGGCAGTCATCAGTTGTAGCCAGGCACCATCTAGTTCTTCTGGTCTCAGGCAGATGTAGTCTCTGGTTAATGTGGCCCTTTCTGTCTCTTGGGCTCATAATCCTTTGCTCCAGGTGGGTTGAGACGAATTGATGCATCTTTTTTTTTTTTAGATGGCCACCTGCTAGCATTTAAGACCCCAGATACCACTCCCAAGTGGGATGCAGAGTGTGTTCTTAATAGATTTTATTATGCCAATTGACCTAGATGTCCCCTGCAACTGTGGTCCCCAAACCTGTGCCTTTCTATGCTGGCCTTTGAAGCATTCAGTTTATTCAGGAAACTGCTTTTGGTTTAGTCCAGATGTGCTGACCTCTGTTGTATTGTGTTCTCTTTCCCTTCACCTAAAATACTTCTTGTCTACTAATTAGTGAATATTCCTCTCCCTCCCTCCCTCCCCACTTTTGTGACCAGCAGTGAATATTTTCTTCTCTGTTTAACCTGTTTCTCAAGTTTTTATAATAATGGTCCCATACAATGTTTGTCCTTTTGCAACTGACTAATTTCACTCAGCATAATGCCTTGCAGATTCCTCCATGGTATGAAATGTTTCACGGATTCATCATTGTTCTTTATTGATGGGCAGTATTCCATTGTGTGAATATACCATAATTTATTTATCCGCTCACCCATTGATGGGCACCGTGTTTCCTCCCATCTTTTTGCTATTGTAAACAGTGCTGCAGTGAACATGGGTGTGCATATAAAAAAAGAACAAAACCAAACCCGCTGCCTTCGAGTTGATTCTGACTCTTAGTAACCCTATAGGAAAGAGTAGAACTGCCCCATAGAGTTTCCAAGGAGCGCCTGGCAGATTTGAACTGCCGACTTTTGGTTAGCAGCCATGACACTTAACCACTACTCCACCAGGGTTTCCTGCATATATCTGTTCGTGTAAAGGCTCTTATTTCTCTAGGATATATTCCAAGGAGTAGGATTGCTGTATCATGTGGTAGTTCTATTTCTAGCTTTTTACAGAAGCGCCAAATCGATTTCCAAAGTGGTTGTACCATTTTACATTCCCACCAGCAGTGTATAAGTGTTCCAGTCTCTCCACAACCTCTCCAACAGTTATTATTTTGTGTTTTCTGGATTAATACCCGCCTTGTTGGAGTGAGATGGAATCTCAGTGTAGTTTTGGATTGCATTTCTCTAATGGCTAATGATCATGAACATTTCCTTACGCATCTGTTAGCTACCTAAATGTGTTCTTTAGTGAAGTACCTGTTCATATCCTTTGCTCATTTTTTAATTGGGTTATTTGTCTTTTTGCAGTTGAGCTTTTGCATTATCATGTAGATTTTAGAGATCAGACACCGATTGGAAATGTCATAGCTAAAAACTTTTTCCAGTCTGTGGGTAATCTCGCAACTCTTTCGGTGAAGTCTTTGGATGAGCATAGGTGTTTGATTTTTAGGAGCTCCCAGTTATCCAGTTTTTCTTCTGCATTGTTAGTAATGTTTTGTAACCTGTTTATGCCAGGGCTCCTTACGTTGTTGTTATTTTTTCTTCCATGATCTTTATCATTTTAGGTTTTATATTTAGGTCTGTGATCCATTTTGAGCTTGTTTTTGTGCATGGTGTAAGGTATGGGTCTTCTTTCATTTTTTTTTTTTGCAGATGGATATCCAGTTATGCCAGCACCATTTGTTAAAAAGACTTTTCCCCATTTAACTGTATTGGGGCCTTTGTCAAATATCAGCTGCTCGTGTGTGGATGGATTTATGTCTGGATTCTCAATTCTGTTCCATTGGTCTATGTATCTGTTATTGTACAAGTACAAGGCTGTTTTGACTACTGTGGTGGTATAATAGGTTGTAAAATCAGGAAGAGTGACGCCTCCCACTTTGTTCTTCTTTTTCGGTAATGCTTTTTACTTATCCGGGGCCTCTTTCCCTTCCATATGAAGTTGGTGATTTATTTCTCCATCTCATTAAAGAACATCGTTGGAATCTGGATCAGAATTGCATTAAATCTATACATCGTTTTTGGTAGAATCAACATTTTTACAGTGTTAAGTCTTCCTATCCACGAGCAAGTTATATTTTTCCACTTATGTAGGTCTCTTCTGGTTTCTTGCAGAAGTGTTTTGTAGTTTTCTTTGTTAAGTCTTGTATGGCTCTGGTAAGATTTATTCCTAAGTGTTTTATCTTCTTGGGGGCTACCGTAAATGGTACCAATTTGGTGATTTCCTCTCCGATGTTCTTTTTGTTGGTGTAGAGTAATCCAACTGATTTTTGTGTGTTTATCTTATATCCCGATACTCTGCTGAACTCTTCTATTAGTTTCAGTAGTTTTCTTGAGGATTCCTTAGGGTTTTCCGTGTACAAGATCATCTCATCTGCAAATACCATCTTCCTTACCAATCTGGACGCACTTTCTTTATCTAGCCTAATTGCTCTGGCTAAGACCTTTAGCACAATGTTGAATAAGAGTGGTGATATGGGGCATCCTTGTCTGGGTCCCAGTCTCAAGGGGAATGCTTTCAGACTCTCTCAATCTAGGATGATGTTGGCTATTGACTTCGTATAAATGGCCATTATTATGTTGAGGAATTTTCCCTCTATTCCTATTTTGCTGAGAGTTTTTATCATGAATGGGTGTTGAACTTTGTCAAATGCCTTTTCTGCATCAATTGATAAAAACATGTGATTATTGTGTTTTGTTTTATTTATGTGGTGGATTACATTAATTGTTTTTGTAATGTTGAACCCTCCCTGAATACCTGGTATAAATTCCACTTGGTCATGGTGAATTATTTTTTTGATATGTCGTTGAATTCTATTGGCTAGAATTTTGTTGAGGTTTTTTGCATCTAAGTTCACGAGGGATGAAAGTCTGTAATTTTCTTTTTTTGTGGAGTCTTTACCTGGTTTTGGTATCAGGGATGTGCTGGCTTCATAGAATGAGTTTGGGAGTGTTCCGTCCTTTTCTATGCTCTGAAAGTTTGGTAGAACTCTGCAATGAAGACATCAGGGCCACGGCTTTTTTTTTGGTTGGTGGTTTTTTGATTTCCTTTTGAATCTCTTCTTTTGTTATGGGTCTGTTTAGTTGTTCTACCTCTGTTTGTGTTGGTTTAGGTAGGTAGTGTGTTTCAAGAAATTCATCCATTTCTTCTAGGTTTTCAAATTTGTTAGAGTACAGTTTTTCACAGTAATCTGATATGATTCTTTTAATTTTAGTTGGGTCCGTTGTAATATCACACATCTCATTTCTTATTCATGTTATTTGCTTCCTCTTATGTTTTTCTTTTGTCAGTTTGTCCAGTGGTTTATCAGTTTTGTTGATTTTTTCAAAGAACCAGCTTTTGGTCTTGTTAATTCTTTCAATTGTTTTTCTGTTTTCATTTAAATCTGCTCTAATTTTTATTATCTGCTTTCTTCTGGTGCCTGAGGGTTTCTTTTGTTGCTCTCTTTCTATTTGTTCAAGTTGTAGGGATAATTCTTTGATTTTGGCCCTTTCTTCTTTTTGTATGTATGCATTTATTGGTATAAATTGACCTCTGAGCACTACTTTTGTTGTGTCTCATAGGTTCTGATAGGAAGTGTTTTCATTCTCATTGGATTCTATGAATTTCTTCATTCCATTCTTAATGTCTTCTATAATCCAGTCTTTTTTTAGCTGGGTATTGTTCAGTTTCCAAGTGTTTGATTTCTTTTCCCTGTGTTTTCTGTTATTGATTCCTACCTTTATAGCCTTATGGTCAGAGAAGATGCTTTGTAATATTTCAGTGTTCTGGATTCTGCTAAGGCTTGCTTGGTCATGACCTAATATGTGGTCTATTCCAGAGAATGTTTCATGTGCACTACAAAGAAAGTATACTTGGCTGCTGTTGGGTGGAGTGGTCTTTATATGTCTAAGAGGTCAAGTTGGTTGATTGTGGCTTTTAGATCTTTCATATCTTTATTGAGCTTCTTTCTGGAAGTCCTGTCCTTCACTGAAAGTCGTGTGCTGAAGTCTCCTACTATTATAGTGGAGCCGCCTATCTCATTTTTCAATGCTGATAGAGTTTGTTTTATGTATCTTGCAGCACTGTTATTGGGTACATAAATATTTAATATGTTTATATCTTCTTAGTATATTGTCCCTTTAATCATTATATAGTGTCTTTCCTTATCCTTTTTGATGGATTTAACTTTAAAGTCTATTTTTTCAGAAAGGAATATTGCCACTCCTGCTCTTTTTTGATTGTTGTTTGCTTGATATTTTTTTCCATCCTTCGAGTTTTTGTTTGTTTGTGTCTCTAAGTCTAAGGTGTATCTCTCATAGGCAGCAAGTAGATGGATCATGTTTTTTAATCCATTCTGCCACTCTGTCTTTATTAGTGCATCTAGGCCATTTACATTCAGGGTATTTATGGATAGGTATGAATTTAGTGCTATCATTTTGATGTCTTTTTTGTGTGCTGTTGAGAGTTTCTTTTTCCCACTTAATTTTTTTGCTGAGTAGTTTATCTTTATATATTGTCTTTTCTTCATATTCATTTTTGTTGATTTTGTTTTTTCTGAGTCTCTTTTTTATTGTCTTTTATTTTGACGTGTAAGATAGTTTGTCTCCTTTGTGGTTACCTTATTGTTTACCCCTATTTTTCTAAATTTAAACCTAACTTTTCTTTCTTTATTTCGCTTTGTCTTCCTGTCCATATGAAAGATATACGACTACAATTTTTAGTCTCTTTATTGTTTTACTGTTGTCTTCTTTTACATAATAACATCGCTGTTACCCTGTTTTGAGCTTTTTTTTTTTTTTTATCTTGATTTATTTTTGTGATTTCCCTGTCTGGTTTGACATCTGATTGCTCTGTCCAGTGTTCTAGTCTTGGGTTGATACCTGATATTAGTGATTTTGTAACCAAAGAACTCCTTTTAGTATTTCTTGTAGTTTTGATTTGGTTTTTACAAATTCACTGAACTTCTGTTTATCCAGAAATGTCCTAATTTCACCTTCATGTTTGAGAGACAGTTTTGCTGGATATGTGATTCTTGGTTGACAATTTTTTTCTACCAATGCTTTATATAAGTCATCCCATTGCCTTCTTGCCTGCATGGTTTCTGCCGAGTAGTCCAAGCTTATTCTTATTGGCTCTCCTTTGTAGGTGACTTTTTGCTTATCCCTAGATGCTCTTAAAATTCTCTCTTTATCTTTGGTTTTGGCAAGTCTGATTATAATATATCTTGGTGGCTTTCTTTTAAAATCTACCTTATGTGGCATTCGATGAGCATCTTGGATAGATATCTTCTCATCTTTCACAATCTCAGGGAAGTTTCCTGCTAACAAATCTTCAACAATTCTCTCTGTATTTTCTGTTATAGCTCCCTGTTCTGGTACTCCAGTGACTCGTAGGTTATTTCTCTTGATAGAGTCCCACATGATTCTTAAGTTTTCTTCATTTTTTAAAATTCTTTTATCTGATTTTTCTTCATATATATTGGTGCCAAGGTCTTTATCTTCAATATCACTAATTCTGACGTCCACTTCCTCAATTCTGTTCCTATGACTTTCTATTGAGTTGTGTAATTCTGAAATTTTATTGTTAATCTTCTGAATTTCAGATTGCCGTCTGTCTATGGATTTTTTCAGCTTATTAAACTTTTCATTATGTTCCTGAATAACCTTTTTAATTTCTTCAACTACTTTATCTGTGTGTTCCTTGGCTTGTTCTGCATATTGCCTGATTTCCTTCCTGTGTCTTGAAGGATTCTGTATATTTATCTTTTGTATTCTGAATCCAGCAATTGCAGGAAGGCACGTTCATCTAGAAGACCCCTTGATTCTTTGTTTTGAGAGCTTGTTGAGACGATCACGGTCTGTTTGTTTATGTGACTTGATATTGACTGTTGTCTCCGAGCCATCTATAAGTTATTGTATTAGTTTATTTTATGTTTCATTACTGTATCATAGCTTCTTGCTTTGTTTTGTTTTGACATGCCCAAATGGGTTGTTTGAGTGAACTAGCTGGATTATTTTTGCCTCTGGAGCTCTGATGTCCTATCCCAGATGGCTAGAGTTGTTATTAGGTATATCAGCCTAGGTGTCCATTCACTTGTATGAATTCAGCTCAGGTGTCTAGGTAGCTGATCATCAAGTGTGTGGTACAGGCTCCATCCTACAGTCTTAGAGTGGCAGTGGTGGTTGGTGTAGGTACCAGTATCTTATTGCAGCAGGGGTTCACTCTCCGAACAAGGCAGGGGGCCGAGAACTGTCCCCCAAGTGTCTCTGAGGAAAGCGTGTCCCTCTTCCCTAGAATTACAAGTGGGTGGGTTCTGCAGACAGACCATGGGCACCAAATATTTTTGGTTGTAAGGACTGGGAGATACCAGGTATCCTTGGACCTCTGTCACAGGTGGCTGGGTGACCTGATGAAGCCACCAGTCCTTAGTCCCCTGATGTGGGTAGGTGAGAACCCTGTTTAATAGACAAAGCGGTGTCAAACTTCAAATACCCACCTCTCCACCACACAGCTGATACTGTTGTAGTCTGCCAACAAGGGCCTATTCTGCTGAAATAGGCCCACACAGGTCCATGCAGGGGGGAAAGGTACTCAAAGTCCACGGACAGTTTATGCCTGAACAGGAGCTGCTTCTGTCCCGAGCTCCCCCGGTTAGTGGAGCTGGCAAATTATCTTTTCCCCCATTTGTGAATTTATTCCTTCTCCAAGGCCGGGAGGAAGGCTCTAGGCATCAACAGTGTCTTTCTCAGGCCCAGAGAAATCAACAGCCACTGAAGCCAGCTTGGGGGTGGGTGGCATGGTAAAATATATGCAAGTACTTAGCTTTTGCCTAGAGGGCCGTTCTTCTCTGGTTCCGGAGGTGTGAGTAGGCTGTGCAGCTGGGTGCTTCTCCCTGAGGAAACTGCAGCCAAACGCTACTACCAGCCCACCACAGCCACTCCTTCAGATGGTGCCTGAGGTCTTCCAGCAGTTCAGGCCCAGTAACTCCTCTCTGCTTCTGAAACATCTCTTCCTCCTTCTGCCACTCAGTTCACTTTCTAACTTTGCCTTTGATGTTCAGAGCTCTTAGCTCATCACAAATATACTTGTTTCACTTGTTTTTTCTGGTCTTTGTTGTAAGAGGGCTCGCCGGAAGCATCTGTCTGTTCCTCCATCTTTACCCCCCCTTCTGGTGTGCTTCTTTCTGTGATTTGATAATGACTATTGTCTCCAAGCCATCTATAACTTATTGTAGTAGTTTATTTTATGTTTGCTTACTGTATCCTAGGTTATTGCTTTGTTTTGTTTTGATATGCCCAAATAGGTTGCTTGAGTGAGCTAGCTTGATTATTTTTACCATTGAAGTTCTAATGTCCTGTCACCAGATGGCTAGAGCTGTTATCAGGTATATGAGCCTAGAAATCCATTTACTTTTCTTGTATGGATTCAGCTCAGGTGTCCAGATAGTTGGTCATCAAGTGTGTGGTACAGACTCTGTCCTACAGTCTTACAGGGGCGGGGTGATCGGTGTAGGTACAGGTATCTGGTTGCATCAGGGGGTCATGCTTTCAACAAGGTAGGGGGCTGACAACCCTCCCTGAGTGTCTATTAGGAAAGCACATCCCTGTTCCCTAGAGTGCACAGGTGGGTGGGTTCTGCATATGGACCATGGGCAGCCAATGCTTTTGGTTGTAAGGAATGGGAGGTACCAGTTATCCTTGGACCTCTGTTGCGGGTGGCTGGGTGACCTGACTGGAGCCACCAGTCCTTAGGCTTCAGATGTGGGTAGGTGACGACCATCTTTAATAGGCAAAGTGGTTTCAAACGTCAAATACCCACCTCTCCACCACACAACTGAAACAGTCTGCCAACAAGGGCCTATTCTCCCAAAATAGGCCACCACAGGTCCGTGCAGGGGGTAAAGGCATTCAAAGTCCATGGACCATTTACGCCTGTGCTCCCCAGGTTAGTGGAGGTGGCAGATTATCTTTTCCCCCAATTGTGAATTTACTCCTTCTCCAAGGCTGGGAGAATGGCTCAGGATGCTCAGCAAAACCTATCTCAGGCCCAGGGAAATCAACAGCCACTGAAGCCAGCTTGGGAGCTGGAGGTGTGGTAAAATATACGCAAGGACTTAGCTTTTGCTGAAAGCACCATTCTTCTCTGGTTCTGGATGTGTGAGTAGGCTGTAAGCAGCTGGCTGTTTTTCCCTGAGGGAACTACAGCTGGAATGCTACTGTCAGCCCCCCACAGTCGCTCTCAGGAATGGTGCCTGAGGGTTCCTGGTGATTCAGGCCTGGCAACTCCTCTCTGCTTCTGAACCATCTCTCTCTCCCTGTTGCTCAGTCCATTGTCTAACTTTGCGTTTGATGTTCAGGGCTCCTTGCTTGTCATAAATACAATAATTTCACTTTTTTGGGGGGTCTTTGTTGTAAGAGGGATCACCGGAAGCCTCTGATTACTCCACCATCTTGTCCCCGCCTTCCAAAGTAGTCTTATTTTATTTCAACAGGTGAAGATGCTACCAACATATAGAAAATTTCCTTTAAAAAATACTTATTTTTTCTTATTATAAGGAAATTAGTCTTTTTTAAAAAAATAGAGAACAGCATACCTATCTAGAACAAAAAGGCAGGAAAGACCAAAAAGCCAATATTTGGATCAAGTGTTTGCTTTTAACTGATTCCCTCAATACCAAAGTAAAGCTAGATTTCCTTTCTAACTGAGATATCACATGGTTGTAGGATTCCGTCTACCAGAGAGCAGAGTTCTGGTCGTTGTTGGAAGCCCTCAAGTCAATTCCAACTCATACTGACCCTATAGGACAGAGTAGAACTGCCCCATAGGATTTTTGGTTTTTTTTTTTTAGGGGTTAAGAGCTCATCTGTTAAGCAAAAGGTTGGTAGTTTAAATCCACCAGCCACTCCTTGTAAACACTAGGGGGCAGTTCTACTCTGTCCTATAGGGTAGGTATGAGTCAGAATTGACTCCATGGCAATGGGTTTGGTTTTTTATTTTAATCTTTACAGAAGTAGATCGCCAGGTATTTTCTCCCTCAGAATGGTTGGAGGGTTTGGAACAGCTGACCTGTTAGGTTAGCAGCTGAGCACTTAACCATTGTGCCACTAGGGTACCTGTTCTGGTAGTCTGGGGAAAGCTCAGGTATCTTTAGGGTAAGTACTAAGTGAAAGCAGGCATTTCTCCTGTTTCTCTAATCATCCATTGTCTGACCAAATGCTGTAGAAGTGTAGCTCGGCTGCTGAACCAGGACTTGCTTGGGTGCTCTGTGCTCACTGGCATAGCAGCAAGCTTGAGCTCATGGTCTGTGAAAGCCAGAGTGGAAGGGAGAGTTGAGCAGTAATAGTTTATTCCATGTAAGTAGTTATTCTGGATAATTCCTCTTGCCTCTGGTTTTGTTTCCTAGAATTCTGTCTTAGTTGTCTCTTTGTTTACATAAAATGGGACACAAAAACTTAGAATAGATTTGTTCTCTGAGAATAGCACCTAGAGGAACAATTATCCAAAGTGTTCTATGTCCTGTCAAAGTCTGAAGTAACCACCATTACTGAAATTGTGTGTTTACAGATAATGCCTCCCTATTTTGGCACGTTTCTTTCAAAAATGAATTATCAAGGGAGGGATGGGGTATTCACTAACTAGATAGTAGACAAGAATTATCTTAGGTGAAGGGAAGGACAATATATAACACGGGCGAAATCAGCACAACTGGACTAAACCAAAACTAAGAAGTTTCCTGAATAATAAAACCAAACACTTTGAGGGACATAGTAGCAGGGGCGGGGGCCACGGGACCATAGTTTCAGGGGACATCTCAGTCAATTGGCATAACAAAGTTTATTAAGAAAACATTCTGCATCCCACCTTGGTGAGCGGCTATTGGGGTCTTAAAAGATAGCAAGTGGCCATCTAAGATGTATATAAGTCAGTCCAAACTACCTGGAGCAAAGGAGAATGAAGAACACCAAAGAACCCACTGCCATTGAGTCAATTCTGACTCATAGCAAAGACACAAGGAAAATATGAGCCCAAGAGACAGAAAGGACCATATAAATTGGAGACTCCATCAACCCGAGACCAGAAGATCTAGATGGTGCCTGGCTACCACCAATGACCGCCCTGACAGGGAACACAACAGAGAGTCCCTGATGGAACAGGAGAAAAGTGGGGTGCAGAACTCAAATTATAGTAAAAAGGCCAGACTTAATAACCTGACTAAGACTGGAGGGAACCCGGAAGAAATGGCCCCCAGGCTCTCTGTTAGCCCAAAACAAAAACGTTCCCGAAGCCAAATCTTCAAAGATTAGATTGCACTATAAGACATAAAAGGATACTCGTGAGGAGTGTACTTCTTAGATCAAGTAGATACATGACACTAAAAGGGCAACTCCTGTCCCGAGGCGAGATGAGAAGGCAGAAGGGGACAGGAGCTGGTTGAATGGACATGGGAAATCTGGGGTGGAAAGGAGACATTATAAGGAGAGCAGCTAGGGTCACATAACAATGTGTGTATAAATTTTTGCATAGGAAACTAACTTGAACTGTAAACTTTCACTTAAAACTCAATTAAAAGAATGAATTATCACCAAATATTACATTCTTTCATCTCTCTCCTCCTTACCTTCATTCCTGTACCCATTGCTAACTGTCTAAAATATATTTGCAGCTGAAGAAAAGCTGCCTGTTCCCTTGTCTTTTCCCACCAGGCTTGCAGTTTTCTCTCAAGTTTATTCTGATGCACAGCACCGCATGAGTTGTGTCTCAGATTTCTTCTCATCCTTTGTATTCAGGGTCAATAAACTTGGTAAGTGCACAGCTGTGACACAGTAGGATTCCTCCAGACTTTAAGCAAACGTACGTGATTTTATCAGTCCCAGAAGACTGGCCCTTGAGTGATTTGCTTGGGTACCATTTTTGGAGTGCTTCTTTCTTTGTGTTTAATATTGTTCTGGATCCGTGTTTGTGATACTCTCAAATTTATTTCCAATTAGATAGAGGTGACCTTCCCTTTCTCCAAGCTGAATATCCCATGAGACTCATGAATCCTGTTCAGGCCAATTTAAGCTGTCATTTGTTAACTGTTCGAGCACCTTCCATCATAAAATTAAAAAAAAAAAATTTTTTTTTTTTTTAAATTAGCCATCAGAAAAGAAAGACTGTGCCATGGAGGAAGAACAGACTGGTTGTGCACATTGCCTAATATTTTTAATCAAATTATTTTGTTTAGGACTTGATCACTTAGTTGATTCTTGAGCATCAAGAGACGTTATGAATTTAAAATAAGACAGAAAAACATCAAGGAGCTAAATCACAGAGCGCAGAATTGGGATCTGTCATATTCAAGATGGGATTATCTCTGATTCAATTTCTGGGCACTCTGAGAAGATTAGGCTTGTTTAGAACTTACATCTGACTTATTTGGTGGCAGCCAAACGCAGGAGGAGGTGAGGCTGGGGCGAGAATTACAAAACTATTGCCCTCTACCCTGTCTGATTTTGGATCCCCATAGAAGGTAAATCACATTTTGGGAACGAGATATCAGAGTGATTTCCTTTCTGCCTGTTATTCTGCCTCTAGAGAGAGGGGAATTTTACCACTTTCCTTGGAAGAGATTAAAGCTAAATACAATTAAATATAAATAGTGGATGAACCCAGCTTTGGAATCTATAAAGTTGAATATTCTGGAGTAATGTAAGCTGTATTTAAAAATAAATACCTGTGAGTCATTTTAGACAGATTAATTTCTGCCATGTCTCAAAAATAGTCCCAAAACAATGACAAAGTAAAATTGTGATTTGAAATACTGGAGACAACATTTTGATGAAAGTAAACAGTCTCTTCTTGTCATTCAGTTGGGAAAGACTAGTGCTTACTAGATCAAAATGAGAGGGTGAGGATGTTTATTCAGAAGCCATAGTACTGGCCACTAGAAAACAGATTCCAAACAGTTATTTCTCAACATTTTTCATCCCAGTAATCCATAGATAGTGTCTTCCACAGGAAAACATACAGTGTTCATTCTGGAGTCTCCATCTACGCAGAAGAACAGCACCTCACACATGTAACATGCTGCCAGCTTTTCAAAGCATTTTCATACAAACCCTCTGAATTGTTTATTACAGTAATAACCCTGTGTTGATTTTAATGTCTTCATTTTACAAAGGAGACAACTGTGACACAGGGGTGCAGGACTGGATAGCATTTTGTTCTTTAGTGCATGGGGTCACCATGAGCTGGAATTGACTCAAGGGCAGTGGGTTTTTTTTTTTTTTTTTGCCATAGATCTTCTCCATTAGCTTTCCATAGCTTCTCAGGTCTTCACTGTCACTCTTCTTGTGGTATTGTAGAAACCCTCCAACTTTGAGAAGACATTCAAGAAGAAGGGAGGCACGTAGGTTATCATTCTGCAACAAGCTTCTCCGCAACCTTGTCACAATATTTAAAACCTACAGTAATAAAGAAGGATGGCCATTTAAACACTGCACAGTTGCTTAAAGAGAACTCACCCCTCCAATAAAAGAAGATAATTTGTTCTTTCAGGGTTGTACAGCTACTCTGTCTGTTTAGATTGTACGGTTTCAAAGGACTAGGTCTATACTACATAGCACTTTTTTTCATCCTTCAAGCCTCTACCCCAATAAAACAGAGAACATACTATAGGCTTAATATTTCTTGTGAAATACAGTTTTTGTTTAGAGGCACGGTCAAAAGAAACATACAACTAAACATCCTCTTAATTGTGTTTGCCTTAATTGTGTGTGAAATGCTGGTGGCATAGTGGTTAAGAGCTATGGCTGCTAACTAAAAGGGTGGCAGCTCAAATCCACCAGGCGCTCCTTGTAAACTCTATGGGGCAGTTCTACTCTGCCCTATAGGGTTGGGTATGAGTCGGAATCGACTCAACGGCAATGGGTTTTTGGGTTTATCAACATGTATGTGTATGCACATGCCCTATCACTCCAAATGAAGCAATATATATATATGCACACACACGTGTATTATTTAAACATATTTAATGTTTCTATCTCTTGTTTCTGCTTCATCCCGAACATGGTGGCTTGTATATATGTGGTGTTTAATAAATACACATTAAATGAATCAGATAAATGGAATGAAAGCAATAAAACAAATGAAAGATCCTATCTACAAACCACCACTTTTCTCTCAGTTTGTCCTACTGTGGTGGTTGGCATGTTGCAATGCCACCGGTATTTCAAATACCAGGAAGGTCACCCAAGGTGGACAGGTTTCAGTGGAGCTTCTGGATGAAGACTGAATAAGAAGAAGGACCTACTTAAAAAAAAAAAAAAAAATTGGCCAGTGAAAACCTTTTGAACAGCACCAGAACATTGTCTGATATAGTACCAGAAGAAGAGCCCCTCAGGTTGGAAGGCACTCAAAACATGACTGGGGAAGAGCTGCCTCCTCAAAGTACAGCTGACCTTAGTGACACCAATACAGTAAAGCTTTTGGGCCTTCATTTGCGGATGTGGCATGACTCAAAATGAGAAGAAACAGCTGCAAACATCCATTAATGATAGGAATGTAGAATGTATGAAATATGAATATAGGAAAATTGGAAGTCATAAAAAATGAAATGGAATGCACAAAGATCAATATCCTAGGCATTAGTGAGCTGAAATGGATTGGTACTGGCCATTTTCAATTGGACAATCATATGCTCTATTATGCTGGGAATGACAAATTAAAGAGGTATGGCATTGCATTCATCCTCAAAAGGAACATTTCAAGATCTATCCTGAAGTACAGTGCTGTCAGTGATAGGATAATATCCATAGGCCTACAAGGAAGACCAGTTGATATGACTATTATTCAAATTTACCCACCAAGCACTAATGCCAAGATGAAGAAATTGAAGATTTTTACCAACTTATGCAGCCTGAAATTAAACAAACATGCAATCAAGATTCATTTATAATTACTGGTGATTAGAATGCTAAAGTCGACTACATCTGTGGAAAGAGACAATGGAAAAGCTCAATATCATCAGTCAGAACAGGGCCTTGGGCCGACTGTGGAACAGACCATCAATTGATCATATGCAAGTTCAAGTTGTAGCTGAAGAAAATTAGAACAAGTCCATGAGAGCCCAAGTACGACCTTGAGTATATCCTACCTGAATTTAGAGACCATTTCAAGAATAAATTTCACATATTGAATCCTAATAACTGAAAAACAGATGAGTTGTAGGATGACATCAAGGACACCTTATATGAAGAAAGCAAAAAGTCATTAAAAGGACAGGAAAGAAAGAAAAGACCAAAATGGATGTCAGAATAGACTCTGAAACTTGCTCTTGAATGCTGAGTAGTTAAGTGAATGGAAGAAATGATGAAGTAAAGAGCTGAACAGAAGATTTCAAAAGGCAACTGGAGAAGACAAAGTATTATAATGAAATGTTCAAAAACCTGGAGTTAGAAAACCAAAAGAGAAGGATAAGCTTGACATTTCTCAAACTGAAAGAACTAAAGAAAAAATTCAAACCTTGAGTTACAGTATTTAAGGATTCAATAGGCAAAAAATTGAATGATGTAGGAAGCATCAAAGAAGATGGAAGGAATACACAGAGTCACAATATAAAAAGAATTGGTTAATCTTCCGCCATTTCAGGAGGTAGCGTATGATCAAGAACCAATGATATTGAAAGGAGAAGTCCAAGCTGCACTGGCAAAAAACAAGGCTCCAGGAGTTGGAATACCAATTGAGATGTTTCAACAAATGAAGGAAATGCTGGAAGCGCTTGCTTATCTATGCCAAGAAATTTGGAAGACAGCTACCTGGCCAACCAACAGGAAGAGATCCATTCCAAAGAAAGATGACCCAACAGAATGCAGAAATTATGAAACAATACCATTAATATCACACACAAGTAAAATTTTGCTGAAGATCATTCAAATGTAGTCGCAGCAGTACATTGACAAGGAACTGCCAGAAGTTCTAGCCGGATTCCAAAGAGGATGTGGAATAAAGAATATCATTGCTGATATCAGATGGCTCTTGGCTGAAAACAGAGAACACCAGAAAGATGTTTGTTTACCTGTGTTTTATTGACTGTGTGGATCATAACAAATTATGGATAACATTGTGAAGAATGGGAGTTCTAAAACACTTAATTGTGCTCATGGGGAACTTGTACAGAGACCAAAAGCAATTGTTTGATCAGAACAAGGGGATACCGTGTGTCAGTGTTGTATTCTTTCACTATACTAATTCAATCTGTATGCTTAGCAAATATCCAAGAAGATGGTCTATATAAAGACGAATGCAGCATCACGGTTGGAGGAAGACTCATTAACGATCTACAATATGCAGATGACACAACCTAGCTTGCTGAAAATGAAGAGAACTTGAAGGACTTACTGATGAAGATCAAAGATTACAGCCTTCAGTACGGATTACACCTCAACACAAAGAAAACAAAAATCCTCACAACTGGACCAATAAACAACATTATAATAAATGGAGAAAATATTGCAGTTGTCAAGGATTTCATTTTACCTGGATCCATAACCAACAACCACGGAAACAGTAGTCAAAAAATCAAATGACGTATTTCTTTGGGCAAATCTGCTGCAAAAGACCTCTTTAAAGTGTTAAAATGCAAAGATGTCACTTTGAGAACTAAGGTGAGCCATGGCATTTTCAACTTATTCATATGCATGTGAAAGTTGGACAATGAATAAGGAAGACTGAAGAAGAATTGATGCCTTTGAATTATGGTGTTGGAGAAGAATACTGAATATACCATGGACTGCCAGAAATTGAACAAATCTGTCTTGGAAGAAGTACACCCAGATTGCTCCTTAGAAGCAAGGATGGTGAGATTTCATCTCATGTATTTTGTATGTGTTATCAGGAGGGACCAGTCTGTGGAGAAGGACATAATGCTTGGTAAAGTAGAGGGTCAGAGAAAAAGAGGAAGACCTTCAACATGATTGACACAGCGGCTGCAACAATGGACTGAAAAATAGCAATGATTGTGAGAATGGCACAGGGCCAGCCAGACAGTGCTTCCTTCTGTTCTATATAGGGTTGCTATGAGTTGGAACTGACTCGATGGCACCTAACAACAATGATGAGTTATGAATGTCTTCAGAATAATTCAGTCATCATACATTCATTTTTTTAGCCTATTGTGTCTGTATGGAAACCCTGGTGGCATAACGATTAAGAGTTTGGCTGCTAACCAAAATGTCAGCAGCTCAAATCCACCAGGCATTCCTTGGAAACCCTATGGCGCAGTTCTACTTTGTCCTGTAGGGTTGCTACGAGTTGGAATCGGCTCAACAGCAATGGGTTTTTGTTTGTGTGTGTCTTTATGAAACTATTGGGACTATATTTCATTTTGATCCATCTCAATTCTGCTTTTAGCGGAGTGGAATTTTATTTCTCTTATTCCTTTCTCTCTGCTCTGCCTATTTCTGTGAAAAGGGAGAGCTGATTAAAAAAGTTTTAAATGTTAAGACTTAACATCATAGCAAGAGGCAGTCAATATGACCGAGAGAAGGCATTTGTCTTGTAAATACCATGCCTTGAAGAAACTAAGGGCCTAAATCCTCCTCTGATTATTCACAATATCAATCTGATGTCATCCATCAAGGATGGACTCTGAAATATGCTTAAAAATTGCATGCCTGAACATGCCCCTCCTGGATGGACCCAAGAACCTAGAATTGGTGTTGAGTATTGGCCAAAGGATAGAAAAGACGGAAGGGACAGTGGGAAGAGACAAATGGAGAGAAGACCAGAAAAAGTGAGAGCAACTTGCATATACCTATTTGGGAAACTGTATGTGTAGTGGTTAATGTCAGGTTCTCTGGAATCAGATGGCCAAGAATAAATCTGTCACCATATTAGATGAGAAAGAGAGTTTATGGTAGTCACCTCAAGGACCGAGATTAGGGGCAACTTTTGTGCATTTCTTTATATACTTGCCTATTTTCTAAATTACCTTAATCTGCTTAGATTACTTTGATAAATAATTAAAACATTTCTTAAAATATGCATGGTCCCTCTAAAATGTTATCTGAAACAAAGCAAAATTTTCTAGAAGTGAATTACAAATGGAGAAACTACACTAAAAAGAAGTGCATGATTTCCCTTGGGACATGCTTTCCAGGCTACAAATGTCAGTGTTTTTTACTGCCAAGCTAGAATCTAATGGTGAAAGGTGATGATACCAGCATGTTTTAGATGTTGCCTTATCAGGGTCATCTGACTGATGGAAACAGGATACATGGTATTTTCTTTTTCTTTAATACATTTTAGTCCACATTACAAAGAATCTGTGTATAATGCTCACAAATAAGATGGTTGTTTATTGGGTCTACTGTCAACTCCAGAGTTTTTCAGAATAATAAGGAAGTAGAAATGAGACCAACACTAAACATTGCGTAACATCAAAATAATTTCCTGTTCGGTTTAAAAATCAATTGCATTGGCATATTTATGCCTTTTATCCTTAGAATTCACAATACATTAAATAAAATAACAAACCTACACCATAAAGATTTGATGTAAGGTAGCATAGTGCTTTTGTGATTCCACTAAGGATCCAATTTTTAAAAATGGGCTGGTTTCTCTTTCTCGGATGGATGCACTGAAACTATTTGCAGCCCTGGGTTCCACATGTTATCAAGTCAACTTTTTAGTCTGGTTGGTTAAGCCAATAAAATCTGTGGGGTGGGAGAATGACAAACAAACAATTTGAGCATTTCTGTTATTTTAAATCATTAACCTCCTGTAGTTGCTATTTATAAGCAGAATTCTGACCCATTTTCCCTAAACCTAACCTCAAAGAATTCTATTCAAGTGATACTTCTTATATCACAACCAATTTTAGGATTGTACTTAATAGTAAGCAGCAGGCTTTACATTGGATTGATCTCACAGAGTATCAGATGTACCCTTTATTTAGTGAAGGTATGAAAGAGGAATCGAGAGAAGCAAGCCCCTCTTCAAATATTTTAAATCCTATCTTTTTCTTTCAACTATGGAAGCCCTAAAGTCCAAGGTCTTTGAAATCTTCATTTATTTTTCTCTGTAAGACCTGCTGGTGTCTTCTGAACAAGACACTTCAATGTGAATTTATTATCATGAGAGAGGAGAACATAATATCAAAATGGAATGTATTATAAGAGAATAAACCTCTCTGGGCATGAATAAAGGGATAATTAGATTATTCTAAAGAGACATCTCTATAAATACATTGGAATGGTTTAGCAAACAATGAAGAAATTTTATGCAACAGTTCTGGCAAGAGTTATACAGAAGGAGATAATGGCCTGAAGTTTGTAAGATTAAATATGAAATGGGCTATAGTTGCACTGAGCCAAGAGATAATGGAATTATATAATCAGAATTTCAGATCAGGAAGGAACCTAAAAGATCAATTAGCCCAACTCCAGCCTTTTAAACTATGAAAAGTAAGATTCAGAAAGATTAACTGACTTTTCCAAGGTCAAAATCTTAGTTTGAGTTAGAGTCAGCATCTCAGTTCAGTTTAGTGCAACAGAATTACATTGTGCGCTTAGTACGTGTCAGGTATTTAGATACTTAGGGAAAAACAATTTTTAAAAAGACAAATCCTGCCTTTATCAATGATGGAGAGCCATGAATCCTGTGCATTCCTTAAATTTAAAAATTGAGTACGATGTCATAAGTACTATGATAGAGACATGTACAAAGTGCTGAGTGGGAGTTTCCCAAAAGCTTTTCTGGAGAAGGTGACACATGAGTTGGCCAAGTCAAGAAAAGCAGGAGGGCATTCCAGAGAACAGTGGCTGCAGGAGCAAAGGCGTGGAGGTATTGTGGGTGAAGGAACTGAAAGCAAGAGCTTTGCTACATAGGGACAAGGTCTTGTAGGGCAATGTTGGCTGGTCCTTGGACTTTATCCTTTACAACAGTAGTATGAGGCATTCAGAGGGTTTTAAGCCTGAGAATAAGTATGGGTATGAATTTAATTGATCTTCTGATTGCAGTGTGGAGGAAAAGTGACCAGTTAGGAAGTGATGAGAGCAGTGTAGACAAAACATGAGGAGGCTATGATGTAGATCATTGATCATGGATAGGAATGCCAAGGAAGGATCAGAGTCAAGAAATACGAGGAGGTGGAATTGTTAAGGGTAAGGAATCTGTGATTGGTTTCAGGTTTATGATTTAAGTGGCTACATGGATGATGGTGCCTAAGACCTGGAGCAGAAGAGTTTTGTGTTTGGAATAAGAAATTAATACATTTTTGGACACAATGAGTTTTAGATGCCTGCAGGACATGCAAGTCGGTATGCGCAACAAGATATGTGAGCCTCAAGTTCAGGGTACTCAGGACCAGAGTAATATACGTGGGAATCATCAACCCATTGGTTTTAGTTAAAATGATGACAGTGAGTGAGATTTCTGAAGAGATTGCATAATAGCAAAGACTATCAGGCTGTCATCAAGCCTGTAAAACACACACACACACATATCAGGAAATGATCAGAGAAGAAAAATGTGACTCAGTAGGGAGTATCTTCCTCAACTCATCTGTCGCGCTATAAACTGTACCTGGGATGGAGGAGAAGGGTCATAGCCTATGTGAATAAACATCCCGCATGGATAGTGGGGGTGGGGTGGAATTATCAGAGAAGAAAGCTCCAGTGAGTTAGGAAATCTACACCAATGATTCTCAAACTTGGTCTCAGAATTCCTTTATAGTCTTAAAAATTATTGAGGACATAAAAAACTTTGGTTATGTAGGTTATACCAAAAAAAAAAAAAAAAGAAAAAACCAAGCCCATTGCCGTCGAGTGGATTCCTATTCATAGGGACCCTATAGGACAGATAGAACTGCCCCATAGAGTTTCCAAGGAGCACCTGGTGGATTCAAACTGCCGACCTTTTTGTTAGCAGCTGTAGCTCTTAACCACTACACCACTAAAAAACCACTAGGGCTTGCCATATTAGAAATCAAAACTGAGGAATTAAAAAAAAAATTTTAATTCACTTAAAATAACTGTAATAAACCTGTTATCTGTTAGTATCTATGGCATTTTTATGAAACATTACTACATTATTCTTAATGGCACTGGGTTTATATTATTCTTAATAGAAATTAGTGAGCAGAGTGACATCGTTTACATTTTTATAAATCTCTTTAACATCTAGCTTAATAAAAGACATCTGGATTAAAAAAATAGAGTGTATGCTAAAGAAGGGAGTTAAATTTCAAGGAGTGGTCAACAGCATGGCAAATGCTGCAGTGAGGTCTAGGAAATAAGGCTTGGAAAGCACCATTAGATTTGGCCATCCTCATGTGTTTGGTATTCTGTGCCAGAATTGTGATGTTGGAAAGCAGATTGCACAGTGAAACAACAAATGACGGTGACTCCCCGTCTGTCCAGGGCTCTTTCCACTATATCACACTGCCATAAAAACTTGATCTTAAACGCTCGTTTCTACTCTCTCCCAAACACTCAAATTCCATTTGTAGATTTTTACACCACTATGTTTCTTTTTTTTGTTTGTTTGTTTCTTATTTAAATACAGTAGGGAACTTTTAGATGTAACTTCAGAGCTATATATTCATATTTTTCTCGGACCTAAATTTGTAGGCTTAGTGAAGGCCTTATAGAAACTGTATATGTGCTTTCAAATTTATCTAATTTCTAAAAAGGAGCCATTGTGGCACAGTGGTTAAGTGTTCATCTGCTAACTGAAAGGTTGGCATTTGAACCTGCCCAGTGGCTCCACGATCTGCTCCCATAAACATTACAGCCTAGGAAAACTTATGGGGCAGTTCTACTCTGTCCCATGGGGGTATTATAAGTCAAAATTTACCTGATGGGACCTAACAACAACAAGAAAAATTTCTAAAGGGAAAAAAAATCTATTTTCTGGCTTATAAGATTCTCAATTATTGAGATGGTGAGAAAACATTAAAAATTCATTTTAAGGCTTCAAGTTGCAATGACAGAATAAAAGTATTTACTTATCTATCATGCACTGAAAAATAACAATCAAAAGCTTAGAATAAAGCTCTGTCTTTAATAAACTGAAGAAAAAGCCTTATGGAAGTTTCAAATATGAATACAGTCCATCCAATTCAGTAACGTTTGGGCAGATTAATGAGAAAACTATGGTAGGATATAATTAGATTCATGTAGAGAAGCTGCCTGCACTATGACCCCACAAGGATAGTTATCCAAAGGTCCAAACAGATTGAATAAATATTCTGTTAACTTGGATAATAGATGAATCCTGTCAAAGGGACACATAATGTCTTGCCTATCCAGAAAGTATATGGAAGGGATTTGGTCTAAAAGAACTAAAGAAAGCTTCTCAGACACCTCATGCTTGTAGCCACCAGCTATAATATGTAATTCGATGGCATGGACCAAGCAGGTCCTTTCCAGAGGCCAGGAGTGGGTAACCACTAATCTAGACCTCTGCCAGGGTGTAAAGTAAGTGGCATGGTCGAGAAAAGTCATCATTGGTTCCTTAATTAAACCAATGAGATCCAGTAGTGTGGGTGCTATGAAAGATGTATAAGTAGCACCCAAGCAGATGGGGGTGAAGAGAGGGAGGCTAGGATGTCTCTATAAAGACCATGTTCCAGATCAAAGACTATGAAGACAGTAAGGCTGAAATGGGAACTGTGTAGCATTTTCCTTATATTTTCTCTGACCTAGCATTCTACACAGAGAAACTGCCTGGAGGTGAGAATGGAAACAGCCAACAGCTTTGCAGTTTCTGACCAAAATCAGTAAATCTCTCCTCAAGGAACCTGTGACATACAGTTTCACGTGTTAGCTTTCTACTTACCTCAGAGGAAGAAAAATGAAAACTGAGAGATATGTTCTGGGAGCAGCGTGTTGAAGAACAAAGATTTTCTGGGAAAAGTTGTTATATGACGACACCTAAATTTAAGCTTTTGTCTTCCCCAGGTGACATTGCCCCTCCCTACCTCTCCCCCAAATAATGAATTTCTTGTTTAAAGCACAGGAAATCATATAACAATAATAGTTAGAGGTTTTAATATCTACTCTAAATAATTGATAGAACGAGACAGTAAGTCAGCAAGGATGGGGATATTTGAACAATACTATCAACCAACTTGACATATCCAACATTTATAGAATTCCCCACCCAAAGATTTCAGAATACACTTTCATTTTAAACACATATGGAACTTTCTCCAGATAAATGACATACTGGGCCAAAAAGCAAGTCTTAATAAAAAAAAAAAAAATTATGTCACATGAAGTACACTCTTTGACCTCACTGGAATTAAATTAGATATCTACAATAGAAAGAAATTTGGGAAATCAAAATAACACACTTATAAATAACACATGGTTCAAAGAAGAAATCACAAGGGAAATTAAAAAAAAAAAATTGAGTGAATGAAATACAATATTAAAATTTATAAAATGTAGCTAAAGCAATGCTTTAGAGGGAAATGTGTAACTCTGATGACTAAGCTTCTACTTTTAAAAAATAAAGCATTGGGAGCAAACCCAAAATAAGTAAAAGAAAAGAAATAATGGATATCAGAGTAACAATCCTTAGCTAGACAGAGCAAGAAAATAAGAGAGAAGCACAATTTCACAATATAAGAACTGAAAGAGGAGACATCACTTTTGATCCTAAATAAAAGGATTATCAGGGAATATTATGAACAACTCTATGCCAATGAATTAGATGACAAGGATAGATTTCTAGGAAAAAAATGAAAATATGAATACTTATAACAAATAAATTGAAGTAGTAATTAAAATTTTTTCCCCAAAGCCCATACCAAGATGGCTTCAATAGTAAATTCTATCAAATAAGTATTTAAATAAGAAATAGTATCAACCTAGCACAAACTCTTTCAGAAAGTAGAAGAGGAGGGAATACTTTCCAACTCATTATCCTATGGACCCAAGGCATTACAAGACAAAAGCCGGACCAAAGCTGGACAAAGACATCACAAGAAAAGAAGAGAACTACAAACCAAATCCCTCACGAACATAGATGTAAAAGTCCTTAACTAAATGTTAGTAAACCAAATTCAGAACATATAAATATACTATATGCCCTGAGCAAGTGGAATTTATCCTAGAAATTCAAGGTTGTAATCAGTTAATACACTATGTTAATAGAATAAAATATCCACACAAACCTCAAGATCACCTCGAGAGATGCATAAAAAGCATTTGATGAAACCCAACAACTATTCATGATAAAAATTCTCATCAAACTAGGAATGGAGGGGTGCTTCCTCAACCTGGATAAAGGGCACTTACATAGAACTTACAGCTAACGTTACATTTCATGTTCAAAGGTTTAATGCTTTCCCCGCTAAGATAGGGAACAAGTCAATGATGTCAGTTCACGTAACTTCTATTCACAGTTGAACTAGAGGTACTAGCCAGTGCAATAAGGCAAGGAAAAAAATAAACAAAAACAGGCTTCCTGAATGGAAAGGAAGAAGCAAAAACTTCATATTTTTGCAGATGACATGATCTTTTATTTACAGAATTCTACAGGACACACACACATACACACAAGCACACACAAACTACTAGAACTAATAAGTCTAGCAACGTAGTAAGTACAAGGTCAATATAAAAAATGAATTGTTTTTCTATATGCTAGCAAAAACAATATGTACATTAATTTAAGAAAAACATTTCCATTCACAATTGAATCAAAAACAATAAAATTCTTCAGGAATAAATTTAAAAGGAGAGCGATATTTGTACACTGGAAACTGCAGACATTGCTATATACATGTATATAACTGGAGAGACATTCTAACTTTAAACTTTGGAAAATTCAATCCTATTAAGGTGGTGGTGTGCCATCTCCCTAAATTGATCTATAGATTCAACATAATTCTTAAAAATCCCAGAAGACTCTTTTGTAATAGTTTTTTGGCTGGTCCTAAAATCTATTTGGAAATGTAAAATAATTTCAAAAAAGAAGAAAGTTGAGGACATCACTACCGAATTTCAAAACTTATCATGAAGTTTAGTAATCAAAATAGTGATGTATTGGCATAAGAATAGGCATATAGATTTGTGGAACAAAATTGAGATCAGTGGAATAGAACTGAGAGTCCAGAAATATACCCACACATCTATGGTCAGTTATTCTCAACAATACTGTCAAGGCTATTCAGAGGGGAAAAGATAGTCTATTCAACAAATGGTAATATAACTATTTGATATTCATATCCAAAAAATGAGCTTCAACCCCTCCTATCTCACACCCTACACAAAGATTAACTCAAAATGGATCATGGACCTAAATAGTAGAGCTAAGTCTATAATATAAATTGCTAAGACAAAACATAAGAGAACATCTTTGTGACTATGAATTAGTCAAAAATCTTGGATAATACAACAAAAGCATAAGCCATAAGATTAAAAAAATTACAAGTTTGATTTTATTAAAATTAGAAACTTCTGTGCTTCAAAAAATACCATTAGGAAAATGCAAAGACAAGACTTAGACTGTGAGAAAATATTTGCAAATTACATATTTGATAAAGGACTGATATCCAGCATATTTAATGCACTCTTAAAACTTAAGAAGATAAACAATCCAATTAAAAATAGTCAAAAGACAGGGATAGACATTTCACCAAAGAAGACATATGAATGAAAAGGTGTTCAATGACATTAGTCATTAGGGAAATGAAAACTAAAACCACAACAAGATAGTGCTACACATCTACAAGAATGGCTAAAAAAAAAAAAAAAGAAAGAAAAGAAAACACCAAGTGTTGGCAAGGAAGTGGAGAAATGGAACCCTCATACATTGCTGGTGGGATTTTAAAATGATGCAGCCACACTGGAAAACAGTTTAACATTTCTTAAAAGGTTAAACACAAACTTACTGTATTACCCAGTAATTCTGTTAGGAATCTATTCAAAGGTATTGAAAACATATGTTCACAAACCAAAGCCAAACTCACTGCTGTTGAGTTGATTCCAACTCATAGTGGCCCTATAGGACAGAGTAGAACTGTCCCATAGGGTTTCCAAGGCTATAATCTTTACAGAAGCAGACTGCCACATCTTTCTCTCATGGATGACCTTTTGGTTAGCAGCTGAGTGCTTAAACTATTATGCCACCGGGACTCCTTATATGTTCACAAAAGGACTTATATTCAGTTGTTCATAGCAACATTATTTGTAATAGCCCCAAACTGGAAAGAACCCAAATATAAATCAACTGGTGAATGATTAAAGTATAGTTATCCGTAAAACGGAATATTACACAGAAGTAAAAAGAAAAAAAATGATAAACCAAAAAACCCATTGCTGTCAAGTTAATTCGGACTTATAGCAACCCTTAGGACAGCATAAAACTGCCCCACAGGGTTTCCAAGGAGTGGCTGGTGGATTAGAACTGGCAACCTTTTGGTTAGCAGTTGAGCTCTTAACCACTGCGCCACCAGGACTCCAATGATAACGTGTGCGATGGTTAAGATTCTGTGTAAGCTTGGCTGGGCCATGATTCTCAGTGTTTTGGCAATTGTACAATATTGTGATCACTTCTCTGTTGAGATTTGATACATGATCACCCCCATGATGGGATCTGCTGTGTGTAGCCAATCAGTTGAAGGGGAGTTTTCTTGGGCATGTGGCCTGCATCAAGTGTGGGTGGACATTCAGGCAGGGTTCAGGGGGCTTTTGCTCATTCTGGATCCTGCAGCTGGCTCCTGTTTGTCTGACCTGCAGCTCTTGGGACATGAGCTAGCAGCTTACCTGCGGTCTTGCCTGTTGATCTTCACAGCCTGAGAGCAACAGTCCTGCTCTCCTGCCCACCCACCTTAGGCTGACCAGCCCCTGTGGCTACACAAATCAGGAAAAGCCTTTTCCTGATCCACGGACTTGGGATGTTACAACCTCTACAACCGCGTGTGCCGTTTCCTTGATATAAATCTCTCTCTAAATATTTATATATGCTTTACTGGTTTTCTTCTCTAGAGAACCCAGCCTTAGACAACATGTTAAACTAAAACACCCATTGTTCTCGACTCTATTCCGACGTGTGGTGACCCTATAGGAGAGAGCAGAACTGCCCCACAGGATTTCCAAGGAACTGCTGGTGGACCCCAGCTGCTGACTTTTTGGTTATTTATATGAAATGGTCAGAAATGGCAAATTCATAGAGACAGAAAGCAGTGGTTATCTGGGACTGGCAGGAAGTTGGGGAGCTGGTGGTAAAAGTAAGTTGAATGTAAGTGGGCTGGAGGAATTTTTGGAGGTAATGAAAAAGTTGTAACACTGGATCGTAGTGATGGTTGCAGAATTCTAAACATTATTAAAAATCATGGAACTGTAGTTTTATAACAGGTGAATTTTATAGAATTTGTTATACTTTGATAAAGCCATTTAAAGCAACAACTCTAGCTTTAAAAACCATGAGGAATGGGAAAGACCAAGGTCTGTGGTCAAGTTTGGCTTGTGTATTAAGATAGACTGAGTTTCACAATAATTATTTTTCTTTCTCATAGTCTGACTTGGTTAGCTCTGTTTCCAGTCGGAAAAGTTTATGGGAAATTTAGATGCTTCATTCCCTAGAGAATTTTCTGTTGTTCTCTGAGGAGAATCATCCAAATAACAGATGCATGAATGTTATTAATGATGCAAACTTTAGAATTTAAAAAAACATAACTGTTTTTGCAGGAAAAATTGCCAGTAGCTCTGTTTATTCTTCCATTAATCTCTCTTCTCAACTGGTAAATCCAATTCCTGAAATTCCAACAGGCTAAATTAACTCTTGGGCTATACTGTCCTATAAAACCAAAAAAAAAAAAAAAGAAAGAAAAACCCAAACCCGTTGCCATCAAGTCAATTCCAACTCATAGTGACCCTATAGGACGGAGTAGAACTGCCTCTTAGGGTTTCCAAGGAGCATCTGGTAGATTTGAACTGCCTGCCTGTTGCAGCTCTTCACCACTGTACCACCAAGATTCTTTAATGTCTTGTAGTAAAGAAAAAGAAGTGTGTCAAAAATTCAAAGATTTCTGAGCGATTTGAGGGAAGTGATCCCAAGTACATACATGCTGACTTGATGCATTCGCAAAATTTTAAGTAGTTATATACTGGTAAATACTTGATCTTTACGAAAAAACCAAACCCATTGTCATCGAGTCGATTACGACTTGTAGTGACCCTATAGGGCAGAGGAGAACTGCCCCATAGAGTTTCCAAGGAGCTGCTGGTGGATTTGAACCACTTAGCCACTGTGCCACCAGGGCTCATTATGCATTCATATTGGCGATTAACTAACATTTATCTTTCAAAGAATAATTTAGAAATAGTGTGGAACAGAGACCAGCAGTAGACTAGAAGTCAGGAAACTACGAGGCTATTTTCTCAGTTTTGCTACTAATAACTCTGACTCTAGTTGTTTAAAATCTCCATTTTTTTCTTTTCTCCACGTATTAGATGAGGTTCATGATAACACGATAGATCCATGGAGCAGCTGTGATTATTGAATGAGATAATATGTAGTCAATCTTCAGCAACATGTACACAGGCCTTATAAATCTGTGGTACACGCAAATGAAGTGACATTAATATTAATAACCCCAAATCCCCCACCTCAAATGTCCAAATCCACTCAGGACCGTATGCCTCCAGCCTCAGTCAGGGAATCTTGATCCCATCCATGCTCCGGAATAAGTTTATTCACTTCCTGCTGTTCTAGCCTCTATTCTTGTGGTCTGTCACTTGAAAGGTAACCCTCATTCTTGCCTAGGCTGCTAGTTTCCTGTACTTTAAACATTGCAAACCCTTCCTGTGTTTGAGAGCTCTGTTCTTAACAGTTTTCATGGTGCTCCTATAAGTTCTTTTCCCATCTTGGCATCGCCTTGCTACCTGGGCCCTTAAGCAGCTCTCCTGGGCCTCAGATTTCACAGTGCTCCTCAGGAAGACAAACTTTCAGTGCTTTTCTTGGTTCCTTAACTCTAAAGAGGAAACCCTGGAGGCATAGTGGTTAAGAGCTACTGCTACTAACCAAAATGTTGGCAGTTCGAATCCACCAAGTGCTCCTTGGAAACCCTGTGGAGCAGTTCTACTCTGTCCTACAGGGTCGCTATGAGTTGGAATTAACTCAATGGCAGCAGGTTTGGTTTTTGGTTTGTCTCTAAAGGGGGTCCTGGTGGCGCAGTGGTTAAGTGTTTGGCTGCTAACCAAAAGGTCAGCAGTTTGAATCTACGAGCTGCTCCTTGGAAACCCTAGGGGGTGGTTCTACTCTGTCCTATATAGGGTTGCTCTGAGTCGGAATCAACTTGATGGCAACCGGTTTGGTTTTTGGTTTTGGTTTTGTCTCTAAAGAGTGTTAAATCATCTTCCTGGGCCTGGCTGGGAAACAGACGCCATCTTTTAATTTCCTCAGACATGGAGCACAAAACCTTCATTTCGAGGTTCTCTTAACCCCATGCATTTCAACAGATGCAGATGGTTATCTAGATACCTTCATTCCCATATGTATATTTAAAAATAAATTGATTTCTAGTGTATGTTCACATGTGATCCTGCCACATGAGAAATACAACCCTTTTATTAAATATGTGAATTTATTGTTTAGGCATAGAATCTTCTTTGATTATCCCAACCGAATTAATTTATCCCTCCTATGAAAACCTGTAGTACCTTTTCTTTTGCACCCATCTGGCCCAAACATGTTGAAAAGATGCATACGTATCATCTAGATTGAAAGCACCTAGAATCAAAGATTGGTTCAGTGATTTTCTAATCTTTCACTATGCCTGGTAAATATTTGATCTTTAGTGTTTAATAATATAAATCTCCAATTTAATTGCAGTGCTTGAGTTTATGCCTTGCACAGGCACCCATTAGCTAAGGCATAAGCCCAGATGAGCAAATAGAGGTGCTTTCTCTAGCATCAGCCCAATTTTATACTTAACCTCTTTCCACATGTAAGCACAAGTATGCACACACAAAAATATTTTCTGGATTTCTTTAAATACTCCCAGAAATAGTAACAATGCACTACAATAATATAGTATAGTAGATTTTTTTTTAAAGTTTTATTTTACAAGGAGGGTAATTTTTGTGATCTCATTTGGTCTTCTCTAGAGATGCATCCCTGACCTTTATCCCTTTCGGGACTTGCAGAAGAGGCTCCTTGGGGCAGTGGAAAGCACACAGGTCTGGCAGCCTGCAAACTCGAGTCCTAGTTACCAATCTTTTACTACTAACCTATGTGGTCAGAGTCAAGCCCACCTGTTTCCTCATATGTGAAATGAAGGCGTTGAATGACGTGCCCTCTGATGTCTACCTAATACTGCCTGGTTACAAGGAGAAAAGCAGCTGTTCTTTCTTGGCTCCTGGTTTTGTTCTTCAAGCTTCTTATTATACCAGTGAGTCATAGCTATAGTTAAAACCATGGCTGTCTCCCAACATAGAAGGCATGGTTTATGTCTGAATAAATGTTTTTTGAAAATGATATATGCCTAATAACCCTGGCACCAAAACATTTAGTGTCTCATTTACACATTCTTTTCCCTTACTAGGAGCTGAGCAGGTAAAAAGTTTGAATTATCTAAACCACGGAAACCTAGGAGATGGGGAAAAAAATCTCAGACAAATCTCATTCATATTTACTAGAAAAATGAGAACCAGTTGGATCAGATAAGGCATGTTTATTTATACATAAATCACCCAGGAGCAAACTAATTTTTTCATGTTGGAGAAAATTTAATATTCAGCTTTTTGATGAATTTTCCAAATATGGCCATATGCATGTCTAAGAATAAATGATATTTATAGAGGCCAGACCACTTAGGTAATTTAAGAAGTATTCTTATCATAATATCACAGTGTATGAATAACAAGCTCAGAAGTTCAGGAAAAAAATTTCATTTTCATTTCATGGTTTATGTTTATAATCCATTCTCTTAAATCTTTATTTCCTCTCCCTCTCTCTACCACTTATATAACTCAAATGACCTCCCAGTGAAGCTAACCTGGCTGATGTATTATAACTGTGGAACAAATTTAGGAGTGCGGTGTGTGGCGGTGCAGATTGTAGGCTGCACAACTCTAGGGGGCACTATTCACAATCAGGCTCAGTTTGGTCCTCCGGGTATTTTCAATGTACATCAGACACACATCTTGCATATATCAGTGTAAGAGCAGAGTGAGAGGAAAGGCACTACAAGGTTGCATACCCATTGCCGACCCATTGACATGAATCACCTCTGGTTGGGATGACCAAAGAAGCTCTGTGTCCAAGCAATAATTGCCACACATATGGCACTTGCCAGAATTATGAAGTAGACAGTTTGAATCCACCAGCCACTCCTTGGAAATCCTGGGGCAGTTCTACTCTGTCCTGTAGGGTTGCTATGAGTTAAAATAGCCTCAGTGGCAATGGGCTTGCTTTTTTTTGTAGTTGTTTTGTAGTAGTAGTTATTGGATTTGTGTGAATGAATAAGATATGCCCCTTCATTCTTTTGTCTTGCAATATAGAGTAGGGTATAGATGCTAAATGCAATAACCTGTCAAAGATGTAAGTTTGGGCAAGGAAAATTGGTAGTAGAAAAGAGGAAATGACCAATTCTTCCTGAGGGAGGTGAGACAGGCTGTGGAGCAGGGGAAGTGGAGTAGGAATTCAGAGAAGAGTCCCTTCAGAGCTGAATGTTGAAGAATGAATAGGTGTTTGATAGGTGGATTTAGGGGTGTGGACATTAAAACACTGAGGCAAGGCAAGGGAGATAAATCATTGAAAACCTTTTACAACTTCTAAAAAGCCTGGATTTTATCCTATAAAGAGTAGGGAGCCATTGAAGAACACTATAAGAAACATTATTCTGGTAGTGATTTAAGAGATGTGAATTTAGAGTAATGGAGGCAAGTTAGATAATAATTGCCAGAATCAGAAACAAAATTATGAGGGCCTGGACTATGCAGGCTGCAGTGGGATGCATGGGAAAAAAACATGAGAAATACTAAACAGGGAATGACAATAGGGTTTGATGGGTAATTGAATGTGAGGAAACAAGTGAAAGAGAAGAGATCAAAGTGACTCCAGGTTGTCTGGCTTAGATGACTGGGTGGCACCTTAAACTGAGATTGTAAACAGAAAGGAAGGAGCAGATCTACCTGAGGTGGATAGAATGGCAGGTGGGTAGATGATGACTTTGACATTGGGCTGATATTGGCCTGAACATTCGGGTTGGTGAGGGCCTCCTGTTGGATAGTGAGGAGCAGTTCAGCTGCTGGGTCTGGGCACAGAGGAAAGGTCTGGGCTGGAAGTAAAATCTTTGGAGTCATGTCTATGTAGGGGTTATTTGGAGCCAAGAGAACATAAAGAACAAAAAGAAAATAGGGCCAAGAATGGAGCCTTGGAATTCCTAGGTTTTAAGGAGGGGGCAGGAAGATGAGAAGCCAGAAGAGGAGGAAAAGAAGTAAGGGTAAAAAAAATAAAAAAAGATAATAATGATGTGGGAAACATTTTAGAGGAAGGGAGAGGATAAGTAAATTGAGGCCTGAAAGAATCCTTTCAGTCTGACAATTAGTCACAGCTTTAAAAAAAAAAAAAAAATTTTTTTTTTTTTTCAGTTGTGTAGTGGGGGCAGAACACTGAGGAGTGAATGGGAGGTTGAGAAGGATTGGCAAAAGAAGATGTAATTGTTTGAGGGTATCGGTTGTGAAAGGAAGGAGAGATAGGTTATAGTTAGAGAAGCAGGCAAGGATGAAAGAAGAAATATTTTTTATTACTATTATGAAAGAGCCTTGACTATGTTTATAGCCCACTTAAAATGAGTTAGAAAAAAAATGATACAGGTGAGAAGGGGATAATGAGGGTACAAGCTCCTTCGAAGGAGGAGGAGATCAGATGTAGAGAACATGTGAAGAAATTAAGTTGAACTGGAGAAAAGAAAATTCTTCCTTTAATATAAAAGGCGGAAACAGTGAGGATGAATATATAGCGTCTTAGTCATCTAGTGCTGCTATAACAGAAATACCACAAGTGGATGGCTTTAACAAAGGGAAATTTATTTTCTCACAGTAAAGTAGGCTAAAGGCCCAAATTCAGGGTGTCACCTCCAAGAGACAGCTTTCTTTCTCTGTCGGCTCTGGAGGAAGATCCTTGTCCTCAATCTTCCCATGGTCGAGAAGCTTCTCAGGTGCAAGCACCCCAGGTCCGAAGTACATGGTTTGCTCCTGGTGCTGCTTTCTTGGTGGTATGAGGTCCCCCTGTCTCTCTGCTTGCTTCTATCTTTTGTGTCTCAAGAGATTGCCTCAAGACAAAATCCAATCCTGTAGGTTGAGTTCTGCCTCACTAACACAACTGCTGAGCTGTTGCCCATCCTCTCTCATTAACATCATAGAGGCAGGATTTACAACATGTAGGAATATCACACAATACCAGGAATCAGGGCCCAGCCTAATTGATACACACATTTTTGGAGGGACATAATTCAATCCACGGTTAAATAAGTTGTAGATTTGTAAGGTCAGAAGTAATACTGTAAGGCAGTTAATGTCTGCAGGCCTCATTTTTTTTCTATAAACTTAAGGGCCTGATCATCTGCTGAAGTTGTGGGAGAGAGGTGGAGTAATCATTTGTGAAGTGTAGGCAAAGTATGGACTAGCCTCTGTGAGGGGTGGAAAAAAGACCTGAGCAGGGACATGTAAAAGGGTTGTCAAACAGTATAGAGGTACCACTGCATTGTAGACCACAGATTTATGTTGTTGTTGTTGTTGTTAGGTACTGTCAAGTCAGTTCTGACTCATAGCAACCCTATGTACCACAGAATAAAATACTGCCCAGTCCTGCACCATGTTTACAGTTGTTATGCTTGAGCCCATTGTTGCAGCCACTGTGTCAATCCATCTCACTGAGGGTCTTCCTCTAGTGGCAACAATACTACACACAGGTATGTGTGATATTCTTTAGAAGTGTGCAGTAATCCAAATGTAGGAATGGAGAAGGCACGTGGCTGGGTTTGTCAATGCTTGTGAGTTGACAGGATGGATACAGGGGAGTAAGGGTCACTGAATTGCTGGTGAGGGAGCAACTTAAGATATTCACCGTGGACCTAGATTGGATAGGAAAGGAAGGGAAGCAATCAGGAGAATGATGAAGTAGGAAGGATTTCAGGAACAAAGGTCTCAATGACATTGAAGAGCAGGTGGACATGTTCTTATTATTTGCCATCAAGTCGATTCTGACTCATGATGACCCCATGTGTGCAGAGTAGAATTGCTCCACAGGGTTTTCAGGCTGTGACCTTTCAGATGTAGGTCATCAGACCTATCATTTGAGGCACTTCTGGGGGGGTTAAACTCCCAACCTTTTGGTTAGTAGTTGAGTGCTTAGCCATTTGCACAACCCAGGGACACCAACGGAGGAATATAATGGAATATTGGAATCAACCATTCCAGAGATGAAGGTATTACAAGGTCTAGGTCCAGGCACATGTTTGGGTTATTGAAGTAGAAGAACTTTGGGGTCAAGGAGCTTAAGATCAAGTTGTTGATGGGTATTCATGTGAATGACGCAAACGTAGGCAATCTTGGCAGGAGTTGGGGAAAACATGAAGCTTGTGAGTCATAGGAGAATGCTCAGTAACAAAAAGTGTGGGGTGTAGGGTGAATAGTGAACAAATGAACTCTTCTTCAACTCAGAGTTCACAAAGTGCTATTTACAGGTATTATTTCATTTAATCTTCACACCCTATGAGATAGACATGACTATTAGTCTCATTTTACAGATAAAGAAACTGAGATTTAAATTTGGACTTGCCAAACAAAAATCACTCAACTGATAAGTGATAGAGTTAGGATTCAAGCCCGCATTTTCTGACTGCAGATCTCATGTTCTTTCTAGGACAACATGCTGTCTTAGCCAAGGTAAATTTTTGCCCTTAAAGTGCTCTAAATATATAATGACTTAATCCAAATAAAAGATACTATAATTTTGAGATTTAATTCCTGTTCATAGGTAAGGGACATTTTCCCAGAAGCTACTGTTTGAAAAGAGGAAAGTTTTTCTACCAGTCTGTGTCAAAGAAAACAAAAGGCTCATATACATTCATCAATCATAACCTTCCTCAACTGCCCCAAGATAAAGAGAAGAACTGACCTGTGGCCATACCATCAGTGCTTCTTGATCATCCATTTAACTCAATTACACCTGGATAAAAATGTCAAGTGAAGGGAACAACAACATGGGATAGAGCCAGAGCTTCAAACTGGCTCATTCTGGTTTGAATCTCTGTTGAGAATTTGCGTTTTTAACAAGTTCCTTCTGAGAATTTGTATTTCTTAGGAGATCCCAAGAAGTTATACATAAGAATCACCTGGAAATCTTGTTAAAATGTAGAGTCTGATTCAGTATATCTGCAGTGCAAATGCAAATTCTTAGCAATGGTTCAAACTGGAAGGAACTAGTTTGAAACTGTATGGAACCGCTTAAAATATTTCTACTTAAAAGCAACAACAAAAGGAAGTGGGTGGTTCAGATGTCTTTGTTCATCTCTCTCTAAATGTCTCTCATTTCCTACCAAAGATAAAAGTGCTGATAATTACTTAAACAAAATGTTTCTAAAGCACCAGTGTCCATGCTTTTAGAGAACATTATGGTCATTTATTTCTTCTATTTGACAAAACGTAGCTATAATTTTTACATTCAGAATTTACCCATGGCAAAAACTATGAAGGAATGAGACTGATCTTTGGAAGTTTCTGGGGCTCCTCGCCCACCCCAGTAGTAGTGCTAAGAATATGGCGGGTTCTCGAGAAATGTTAGTTAACTAATTACACTTAGCCTAGTAACTAACTGAAGTGTTAGATACAAATACCCAAAATTATTTTCAGAGAGCTTGGGAAAGAACTGAATTCAAGAAGCTAAAGAAGTAACATATCTTGCAAACAGATAGAATTGAATATTCGGAGGACTCAGGAAAGGTTTCTTCTTTTAGATAAATACATAAGGGGCTCATTGCCATGATTCAGATGGCAGATAGCAAGTCAGGAGAAAATTGAAATTACAGAAACAAGTAAGATCCAAAACTGTTAAGCAAGCTATTTCCAGTCCAGACTTCATGAAAAGGGTTTGAAGTTATAGAATCGAGTTGCAGTTAAAGGTAATAAGATCCCTGAGGTCCTTGACCTCATAAAGTGTGGGTTTGTGGCAGGATGAGGAGTAGGTGATAAGAGTAAGAGGTGGGTTGTAGTCAGATGCCACCTCCACCAGTTTGTGGAATCAGGTTCTCCTCCCTGCCCACCAGGGAATTCACCACTATTTCAAAGAGACATGGGGGTCTCCAGCCCATGGAGATGCCTAAGGTGAGAAAGAACTCTGATATGAGTAGCACTGATGGAAAAAGGCTCAACAATTTGTGTGACTCCGAGATGCATTGGGAGCAATCATTGGGGGGGGGGGCTTAATGAAGAGGCAGGGGCAACTCTAAACAATGGGGGACTGGAGTTACTCCCACAGAGTGGAGAATGTAGAAAATGGTGGTTGTGGTAGCTGCAGGAGGTTGTGTGGCAGCATGAAGTGATGTGGTAGACCTCAGAGGACTATGCTTACCAGGCTCAGCTCCATAGTATCTGCAGCACAGAGACAACTGTCAGACACCAAAGAAAGAATCTTGGAATACTAGCCCAACCTAGAGCTATTTAAAGAGATGTCATCCGAGATCATCTAGCAATGCACAGTCTAAGGAGCCAGAATAAACATGAGTTTATTCTGAGTACTTATTTCATCATTAATAGGATAACTATCCATAAGGTTTTCACTGGCTAATTCTTTTCAGAAGTAGACTGCAGAATCCTTCTTCCTGTGCTCATGAGGAACCTGTACACAGATCAAGGGGTGGGTGTTTGGACAGAACAAGGGGATACTGATTGGTTTAAAGTCAGGAAACGTGTGAGTCAGGTGTGTATCCTTTCACCATACCTATTCAATCTGTATGCTGAACAAATAATCTGAGAAACGGGACTATATGAAGAAGAAGAAAGCATCAGGATTAGAGGAAGACTCATTAACAACCTGCGTTATGCAGATGACGCAACCTTGCTTGCTGAAAGTAAAGAGGACTTGAAGCACTGATAAATATCAAAGACCACAGCTTTCAGTATGGATTACACCTCAACATAAAGAAAACAAAAATCCTCACAACTGGACCAATACGCAACATCATGATAAATGGAGGAAAGCTTGAAGTTGTCAAGGATTTCATTTTACTTGCATCCACAATCAACACTCATGGAAGCAGCAGTCAAGAAATCAAAAGACCTATTGTATTGGGAAAATCTGCTTCAAAAGACCTCTATAAACTGTTGAAAAGCAAAAATGTTACTTGAAGACTAAGGTGCACCTGACCCAAGCCATAGCATTTTCAATTGCATCATGCATGAGAAAGCTGGACAATGGAAAAGGAAGACCAAAGAAGAACTGACGCCTTTGAATTGTGGTGTTGGCGAAGAATATTGAATATACCATGTACTGCAAAAGAACAAACAAATCTGTTTGGGAAGAAGTACAACCGGAATGCTCCTTAGAAGCAAGAATGGCAAGACTGCGTCTTACATACTTTGGACACATTGTCATAGGGATCAGTCCCTGGAGAAAGACATCACACTTGGTAAAATACAGGGTCAGCAGAAAAGAGGAAGACCCTCAACAAGACGGATTGACACAGTGGCTGCAACAATGGGCATGGCGCAGGACTGGGCAGTGTTTCATTCTGTGGTACATTGGGTCACTATGAGTCACAACTGACTCGACGGCACCTAACAACAACAACAATAGGATAACTATTAAAATATTGACATTAGATGTATGTATGCAGAAAATAAATGCCTTATGCATAGAAGCTATTGAATCCATGAAATCTAATCACAAATTGTTCAGCTCTTACCCCAGAACATGAACTGGCTTCTCAGTTCTAGTATTAATCATGTCAGCTAGTTTGGCCACTACTGAGGACCTCTATATTATTGTTGTTGTTGTTGTTAGGTGCCGTCGAGTTGGTTCCGACTCATAGCGACCCTATGCACAACAGAATGAAACACTGCCCGGTCCTGAGCCATCCTTACAATCGTTATTATGCTTGAGCTCATTGTTGCAGTCATGTGTCATTGTTGAGGGTCTTCCCCTTTTCCGCTGACCCTGTGCTCTGCCAAGCACGATGTCCCTCTCCAGAGACTGATCCCTCCAGACAACATGTCCAAATTATGTAAGACACAGTTTCACCATCCTTGCCTCTAAGGAGCATTCTGCTGTACTTATTCTAAGACAGATTTGTTCGTTCTTTTGGCAGTCCATGGTATATTCAATATTCTTCTCCAACACCACAATTCAAAGGTGTCAATTCCTCTTTGGTCTTCCTTATTCATTGTCCAGCTTTCACATGCATATGATGTGATTGAAAATACCATGGCTTGGGTCAGGCACACCTTAGTCTTCAAGGTGACATCTTTACTCTTTAACACTTTGCAGAGGTCCTTTGCAGCAGATTTACCCAATGTAATGCATCTTTTGATTTCTTGACTGCTGGTTCCATGGCTATTGATTGTGGATCCAAGTAAAATGACATCCTTGACAACTTCAATCTTTTCTCCGTTTATCATGATGTTGCTCACTGGTCCAGTTGTGAGGATTTTTGTTTTCTTTATGTTGAGGTGCAAACCATACTGAAGGCTGTGGTCTTTGATCTTCATTAGTAAGTGCTTCAAGTCCTCTTCACCTTCAGCAAGCAAGGTCGTGTCATCTGCATAACGCAGGTTGTTAATGAGTCTTCCTCCAATCCTGATGCCCCATTCTTCTTCATATAGTCCAGCTTCTCGAATTATTTGCTCAGCATACAGATTGAATAGGTATGGTGAAAGAATACAATCCTGACGCACACCTTTCCTGACTTTAAACCAATCAGTATCCCCTTGTTCTGTCTGAACAACTGTCTCTTGATCTATGTAAAGTTTCCTCATGAGCACAATTAAGTGTTCTGGAATTCCCATTCTTCACAATGTTATCCGTAATTATTTGTGATCCACACAGTCAAATGCCTTTGCATAGTCAATGAAACACAGGTAAACATCCTTCTGGTATTCTCTGCTTTCAGCCAGGATCCATCTGACATCAGCAATGATATCCCTGGTTCCACGTCCTCTTCTGAAACTGGCCTGAATTTTTGGCAGTTCCCTGTCGATATACTGCTGCAGCCATTTTTGAATGATCTTCAGCAAAATTTTGCCTGCATGTGATATTAATGATATTGTTTTATAATTTCCACATTTGGTTGGATCACCTTTCTTGGGAATAGGCATCAATATAGATCTCTTCCAGTCAGTTGGCCAGGAAGCTGTCTTCCATATTTCTTGGCATAGACAAGTGAGCACCTCCAGCACTGCATCTGTTTGTTGAAACATCTCAATCGATATTCCATCAATTCCTGGAGCCTTGTTTTTTGCCAATGCCTTCAGAGCAGCTTGGATTTCTTCATTCAGCACCATCGGTTCCTGATCATATGCCACCTCTTGAAAGGTTGAACACCGACTAATTCTTTTTGGTATAATGACTCTGTGTACTTCTTCCATCTTCTTTTGATGCTTCCTGCATCGTTTAATATTTTCCCCATGGAATCCTTCACTATTGCAACTCGAGGCTTGATTTTTTTCTTCAGTTCTTTCAGCTTGAGAAATGCCAAGTGTGTTCTTCCCTTTTGGTTTTCCATCTCCAGCTCTTTGCACATGTGATCTTAATACTTTGTCTTCTCGAGCTGCCCTTTGAAATCTTCTGTTCAGTTCTTTTACTTCATCAATTCTTCCTTTTGCTTTAGCTGCTCGACGCTCAAGAGCAAGTTTCAGAGTCTCCTCTGACATCCATCTTGGTCTTTTCTTTCTTTCCTGTCTTTTCAATGATGTCTTGCTTTCTTCATGGTTGATGTCCTTGATGTCATTCCACAACTCATCTGGTCTTCGGTCACTAATGTTCATTGAGTCAAATCTATTCTTGAAATGGTCTCTAAATTCAGGTGAGATATACTCAAGGTCATATTTTGGCTCTCGTGGACTTGCTCTGATTTTCTTCAGTTTCAGCTTGAACTTGCATATGAGCAATTGATGGTCTGTTCCACAGTCAGCCCCTGGGCTTGTTCTGACCCATGATACTGAGGTTTTCCATTGTCTCTTTCCACATATGTAGTCAATTTGACTTCTGTGTGTTCCATCTGGCAAGGTCCATGTGTGTAGTCGCCATTTATGTTGGTGAAAGAAGGTATTTGCAATGAAGAAGTGTTTGATCTTGCAAAATTCTATCACTCGATCTCTGGCATTGTTTCTATCACCCAGGCCGTATTTTCCAACTACTGGTCCTTCTTCTTTGTTTCCAACTTTCGCTTTCCAATCACCAGTAATTATCGATGCATCTTGATTGCACATTCGATCAATTTCATGCTGCAGCATCTGATAAAAATCTTCTATTTCTTCAACTTTGGGCCTAGTGGTTTGTCCGTATATTTGAATAATAGTCATATTAACTGGTCTTCTTTGTAGGCGTATGGATATTACCCTATCACTGACAGCATTGTTCTTCAGAACAGATCTCGAAACATTCTTTTTGATGATGAATGCAACGCCATTCCTCTTCAAGTTGTCATTCCCAGCATAGTAGACTATATGATTGTCTGATTCAAAATGGCCAATACCAGTCAATTTCAGCTCACTAATGCCTAGGGTATCAATGTTTATGTGTTCCATTTCATTTTTGATGATTTCTGATTTTCCTAGATTCATACTTCATACATTCCAGGTTCCTGTTATTACTGGGTGTTTGCAGCTTTTTCTTCTCATTTTGAGTCGTGCCACATCAGCAAATGAAGGTCCTGAAGGCTTTACTCCATCCACATCATTAAGGTCGACTCTACTTTGAGGAGGCAGCTCTTCCGCAGTCATCTTTTGAGTGTCTTCGAACCTGGGGGCTCATCTTCCAGCACTATACCAGACAGTCTTCCACTGCTATTCGTAAGGTTTTCACTGGCTTATACTTTTCAGAAGTAGACTGCCAGGTCCTTCGTCCTAGTCTGTCTTAGTCTGGAAGCTCAGCTGAAACCTGTCCTCCATGGGTGACCCTGCTGGTATCTGAATACTGGTGGCATAGCTTCCAGCATCACAGCAACACACAAGCCCCCACAGTACGGCAAACTAACAGACACGTGGGGGTCTATATTATTAGCTCCATTATATAGACCAGGTTATTTGCTTTTGTATGGGTTTCTTTTCTCAAGGGTATTATTGCCCTGGAGAGCCCAATTTGGGACAGATACCCAGGTCTCACCCACTTGGGAGGGTATGGAGATAAAACTCTTAGATAAGAAACAGGTTTTTTCCGTAGGGATGCAAAGATTTTCTAGAACAGTATAGTAAAATAATGATTTTGAAATATTAGCCTTTTTTTCCTCATATTTCCCCATTTCCCTTCTTCCCATACAAGCTAATAGTTATCTGTGTTCATCATTTCAGGAAAAGCAAAAGCTTGTGAATCTCTCAATTCTGGTTCTTTTCCAAAAAACCTTAGGGGAAAAGAGAGAATTGGAGGAAAGCCAAAATATTTGGTGAACACATGGTTTGAGAAGAGTGAGGCATCTCTCACTCCTCACTAGGAAGACACTTCCCCAGGCTTGGGAAGGATGGGAGCAATGGAGGGGAGATGATGAGAATAGAGAGTTCTGTGGGCCTGAGAGAGAGTCCTTGTACCTTTCTTTCTTCTCTGGTTTAGGCTGTGGAAGGTGGAATGAGGCCTGTGGTAGTCTCAAGAGCAGAGAATGGACCCAGTTTTGTAGACAGAATCTGGGAAACATGGCAACACCCCAGAAGGGTTGCGGATGTCTGGCCTATCTAGGCAGGGAGGTCCAAAGGTGGTCTTTTAAGAGATGGTGCCTTTATGTATAATAAAAAAGGGCAATGGGAGATACAGGTGATGAAGAAAGGACCAAAAGTCATCACACTAATGACCAGTTTGGATAGATGAATGAAGTCCAGAGAGTAATCTCCACAGGGCCTTGGCATAAGTCCCCTCTGTTACCCTTGACACAAGCTGGGGAAAAGGAGTGAAAAAAAGATAAACTTTCTGTTATCCTAGAAGAGTGGGGAAAGAGCCCTGGTGGTGCAATGGTTAAGCACGAGGCTGTTAACAGAAAGGTCAGTTGTTTGAACCCACTCAGCGGCTCCACAGGAGAAAAGACCTGCCAACTGCTCCCGTGAAGATTACAGCCTCAGAAGCCCTGTCGGGCAGTTTTACTCCGTCATATCAAGTCACTATGAGTTGGGATCGACTCAATGGCCCATAACAATGTAACAACAGCAGAATGGGGGGTTTGGATTTCAATTTAAATTGAGCTATAAAAGATAAAAGTTAAATTTCCTTCACATCAGAATTTGTGGCCTGAGATATATAATGGCTAAACTGCCAGTTATGGTGCTTGGAAATTTTATACATTGATGTCTCATGTTCTCAACTAGATACACATACTGAGGACAAAAACTGTCTTATGCATCCTTGTATTTCCTTTGGTATCTAATCGTCACCCAATAATTTAACAGATACTTGTTGAGCATCTCTTAGCTCCCAGAGATAATTAGTTTCTGAGGATACATCTTTGTACAAAACTGGGGAAGTTCCTGGTCTCATGGGGCTGGCATTCCAGTGCAAGAGACAGAGTACAAATACGGTGTGTTAGGTGGTGCTGAAATGCAGTGGAAATTGTTAATCAGGGGAAGAGGGATATCTAGAATGTTCACTAGTTTTGAATACATGATATTTGCTCAGTGGAATTGTTGAACTGAATTGACTAGAACTCATGTTCTGGCCTCATACTCATCTCCGAAACACTAGCAGTAATTTCAGTAAACTAAGAACATCTTCTCAAAAAGCTAAAATAGGCAAGTGAGAGAAACAAGTATTTATATAAGATTCATAAATAAAGCAAGTCATCGAAGGACCACCTTGATAGACTGTAAAGAAGGGGTGATAAAAAAGACAAATCACACAAGAACAAAACTTATTTTTAATGATTCAAATATAAATACAAAGCTTAGAAAATGTTGTAGTATCATGGGGGAAAAAAAATCCTAGGCCTTGGATCTGAATTCCTGTTTCACAATTTTCTAGCTGTATATTGATAACATGCCACTGCTTCATGAGCAGAGTAGAATTCGGAGAAATTTTTGGAGCAACTAGATGGTGCCCTTGCATTCTCTTTTGGAATTTGCTCGTGGCCTCCATTCTCCAGCATTTATTTAGGTGTCACCCCCTCCTGGCAGAGGATACTACACCCTGTACCCATTGTCCAGGGCTCCTGCTCCACCTACACTGCTCCCAAACAAGCCTCTCCCCACCGCTGGCTCTGCTGGGTTGGCTGATGTTTTGTTCTTTGCCCCTTGCCAACTCCTAGTACTTTCCTTTCCTAAATGTCACTCCTTCTATTCAGGCTTTCTGTTTCTTCTCAATTGTTTCCTAGTGAGTTATATAATTCTAGTAGTGACGAAGAACTTCTGCAGCTCCCAGGAATCATATAATAATAATTCCTACTGGCTTAAAAAAAAAAAAAAAGCCAGTAGTAATGTTACTACTGGCTTTCACAGGGGCAGTGAGGGGCCAGTGGTAGAATTCTTGCCTTCCGTGCCGGAGACCTGGTTCAACTCCTAGTCAACGCACCTCATGGGCAGCCACCAGGTGTCTGTCAGTGGTGGTTTGCGTGTTGCTGTGATGCTGAACAGGTCTCAGCGGAGCTTCTAGACTAAGACAGACTAGGAAGATAGACCCGGTAGTCTACTTCTGAAAGTCAGCTGATGAAAGCCCTGTGGATCACAATGGTTCAACCCACAGCCAATCATGGGGATGGCGCAGGACTGGGCAACATTTTGTTCTATTGTGCCCTGGGTAGCAATGATCTCTTTCCGGATCAGTCTCTTCTTAGAGACTGTGAACCATTTGAAGGCTGGGACCATGTCTTATTTTATCTTTTAACTATCTTTTAAGCTTGATGTAAAATGGGGGATTTTGTTTAACAAATGAAGGAATAAAGCATCATCATCATATAATATATACAGAACACCTTGGCTCTGTGCCTGACATTATGCCAATGATTTTACATATATTAAAATGTATATTTTAGTAGTCTCTTTCAGAAGATAAGGCTTTGAGTTTTAGTTAAATAACTCAAGGCATACATATAATCAGGCCAAACCAAAAAGAGAGAGTCAGTGGGGAGAGAAACTTTTGAGCAGGTGAGGGCTTTTAGTTTTCCCCTATTCACAGGCTATGAGTCCGAATGGACTCGATGGCAATGGGTTTCGTTTGATCTTGGTAATCACATGTAAATGCAACATTTCTACCTCTGTGTAATATTGGCTTTGGCTTTGAGATCCTGAATAAGCTATTGTAGAAAGAGACACAGAAGTGGACAGGGCTTTACCACTATTTAGTTGTATCTGCTTACTCCAGATTTATATACTGTCATGGCTTGAATTATGTTCCCCCAAAAATGTGTGTACCAACTTGGTTAGGCCACGATTCCCAGTATTGTATGGTTGTCCTCCATTTTGTGATTGTAATTTTATGTTGAGAGGATTAGGGTGGGATTGTAACACCACCCACACACAGGTCGCCTCCCCGATCCAGGGTAAAAGGAGTTTCCCTGGGGTGTGGTCTGCGCCACCTTTTATCTCTCAAGAGATAAAAGGAAAGGGAAGCAAGCAGAGAGCTGGGGGCCTCATACCACCAAGAAAGCAGCACCAGGAGCACAGCACGTCCTTTGGACACGGGTCCCTGCACCTGAGAAGCTCCTCGACCAGGGGAAGATTGATGACAAGGAACCTTCCTCCAGAGCCAAAAGAGAGAGAAAGCCTTGTTCTGGAGCTGATACCCTGAATTTGGACTTGTAACCTAGTAGACTGAGAGAATAAATTTCTCTTTGTTAAAGCCATCCACTTGTGGTATTTCTGTTATGGCAGCAGTAGGTAACTAAGACATATAACATCTCCCACCAACCCATAACTAAATAAAAGGGTATTCTTTTGATAAGTTATTTCCTGGAGGCCAGCTGAAATACAATCTTGCTGGAGGTGAAAATTTCCCAGAAGGATATCCTGAGAAACTCGTTGGGTTTCTTCTCCAATAGCATTCCAAACCATCAATTAATTTTTCTATGAACATATTCCAACCGCAAAGATTGTAAATGGCATTGAAAGAAGACAGACTGGCTACATGCAAAAATATTTTCCTCAAAATAGCTTGAAAGTTGCTTGCCTCTTAGCACTGCAGAGAGGCCCAAGGCTGGAGGGAGTACATTGACTGGGGACAAGCAATCCTGAGCCACGCACCTCCCTAGGGAGCACTGTCCCTTAAGGTGCCACCGGGACCATTTAAAGAGGCCAGCCCAAGACCCTCGGGTCATGTCTGAAAGAGGAAGCAACAAAATCTTCATGGGAAAATGATGTGAAATGAAAATAACCAGGATGTGCAAGTATTATCTAGCACCCTAGGGAGACTATAAGTATGGCCTGAAAAAGAAGAAGAAGTGCAGAGGGGGGTAATGGAAAGAAAACTGAATGAGAAGTTTAGTCCCAGCTGAGTTAAAATATTCCAGTGTGTGTGTCACCCACTTTCTCTGGGCCTTGCTTTCCTCACCAGAAATGCCACTTCCAGTTACGTTCTGTGAAGTGCCTTCTAGTACCAAAATTCTGTGGTACCATTTTCAAGTAAGCCCCTTGGATAAAAAACAGATTAGATACAAAAGAGAACGCAAAACAATATTGATTTTGAATGTGCAGAACGTAGAAAGAAGGGAAAATTTACCACCTGGTGCCAGGCTGGGATCTGAATATCTGCATCCTTCTTCCCCAACAGCTGTGCCCCAAAGAGAGTCAATCTGGTGGTGATGGGTCCCTAAAAGAGACTGTAGACTTAAAGGATCCTCTTTGGGTGTGAAGTCTTTGCTGCTTTTACCCTCCTCAAACTCCAATCCCTCTCCCTGTGGACTTTACACTTGCTCAGGTGGAAATAAGTATTCTTTCCTTTAGCTTTTTGAACAACACCCAGGACACATCTAAAAAAAAAAAACATTATTTTGTACGTATTTCTTTCATTGTCCAAACTAGACTTGACTGGACTAGAATGTCAGCTCCTTGATGAAAGGGATTGTGTCTCATTCACTTAGTATTCTCAGATCTAAGCCAGTGCTTGGCGCATAAAAGAGCTCAAAAATATATGTGCTGAGTACATGGGAAAAAGAATCAATGATAATGTTGAAAAGGAAATTTGAGCAGAGGAAAGGGAAATGTGGCAGGCAATAGATTCACTTTCAAACTCTTTCTAAACCTGGCATTTTTAAACTTTTATTGATCCAATTACCATGTAGTTTTCTAAATCTCAACTCTGTTTTGTGACTGGACTCATCCCCATCTGACCTCACTGTCATCTGTTTTCTCAGTCTTACGTCTACCTCTTTCTTGCCCTTACATTTCCGCCTCTCTCTCTTCCAGTGCCAGGATATCAGCATTCTTAGGCTGATATTACTTTCATCCTTCCCTTCTCTCTGTCTCTCTCTCTGTATGTATACATATTACCATACATACATGCACACACACACACACACACACACACACACGCACACGCAATGTTCTTTGTTCCCCAGTTTTAGGATGTTAGGTTGGGAGAAAAGCATCTTTTGAAACTGCCTTTCAGATTGCCTAGGAGACGTACCTTTCTTTGTCAAGTTCCCTTAAAGCCAAGTTGCTGTTGCAATTAATTATAAGCCAGTCTTAAGGATGTTTTTCTTACTGAATGGATGTGTATCTCCCTGCTGGCTAATTAATCATCCCAGGTTTACTCATCAGCTTCTTCCTCTTCCTCCTCTCTGAATACTACCCCCTCGCTTCCCCCCACCCCCAGCCCCATTTAACTTTAGGAAAGATGGTCTCATAGTGTCCTAGTTTATTTCTGTTCACTGATTTTTAATGTTCATTTAAAGATTAGAAATAAAACTACCAGAGAATAAAAACACCTCATGTCTTTATTAGAAAACAAACAAACAAAAAAACTGTTGCCGTTGAGTTGATTTTCACTCATAGTGACCCTTTTGGACAGAGTAGAACTGACCCATAAAGTTTCCAAAGGGCGGCTGGTAGACTCGAACTGCTGACATTTTGGTTAGCAGCCGTAACTCTTAACCACTAGGCCACCGGGGTTTCCTCTTTATTAGAAAGGTGGTACAAAACATTGGCTCACCCCAGCAAGGTTAGGGGCTGTTTAAACACACTCAGTGCTCAAATTATTCCTACCTTTGAGTGTCCCCTGTCAGAGTCATGCAGCAATTTCATCACAGATGAGATTTCCTCCGCTATCACGTGGTTGATTGGTATGATCTAGAATTACATAACATAAAATTTTCTCTAGCCCCTTCATTTTATAGATGAGAAAACTCGGGCCTAGAATGGAGTGGTGGTTTACAAACAAAATTAAACAAAATTAGGTCACCAAAAAACTAGTTGTAAATCCAGAACTAAAAACCCTGTCGGCAGTCATATAGACTAAAATTCCCACCCTGCAAGTCACTTTTTTGCTTCTCTGAAAGCCCTTGACAAAACTGCAGCGTGCAATCTGGGGAGCACGGTGCATTTTCGTAGCACTCTCTACCACAGATGTGGTTTTCAGATTAGCTCCTCACTCCTCATGGAAAGGAGGACCCTGAGAGAACTGGTGGCAGTGGAGAGGTAAATTTGGAAGTTGGGAGTGGAAGTCAGGAAATGGCTACAACAGCATTTCCAAGACTATTTTGTAGGATACTCATGGTCTATAAGTGGTAATTATGGGCAAAAAAGTAATCTTGGTCAGATCATTTCAGAAGCACTGTCCTTTTTTTTTTTTTTTTTTACTTTTGCTCTGAATAACACCATGTAAAGAGGATGAAAAGGCAAGGTACAGACAGGGAGAAAATGTTTCCAAACCACATATAGGACAAAAGACTCATTTAGAATACATAAAGAACTCCCCAAACTGAACAATGAAAAAATAAACACTGCAATTAAAAATGTGGAAAAGATATGAAGAGATACTTCACCAAAAAAGATCCACAGATGGCAAATAAGCACGTGAAACAATGTTCAACATCATTAGTGAAAACTAAAACCACGACAATATACCACTACATACCCACTAGAATGGCTATAACTAAAAAGACAATGCCAAGTGTTGGCAATGATATAAAGAACTGGATTTTCGTGCATCACTGGTAACAATGTAAAATGGTAAGCCACTCTGGAAATAGTTGGGCAGTTTCTTAGAAAAGTAAACATACACTTCTACGCAAGCCAGCAATCACACCCCTGGAGGTTTATCCCAGAGAAATCAAAACTTATGTTCACACAAAAACATGTATATGAATGTTCATAGCAGCTCTGTTTGTAATATCCCTCAAATGGAAACAAACAACTCAAATATCTTTCAAAGGGTACATGTTTAAATAAACTGTGGATGGATAACAAGGAAATTAGGTTGAGTGAAAAACAGCAAATTTCAGAAGATTGTATACGGTATGATTTCATTTATGCAACATTATCAAAACAACAAAATTATAGAAATAGAGAACAGATTAGTGGTTGCCACGGGCTAAGAATAGAGTAGCATGAGATTCAGCCTGCAGTTAAAAATTTGGGAATCATCAGCATACAGATTATATTTAAAGGCACGAGACTGGATGAGATAGTTTACTTTCAAGTAAGTGAATGTAGAAAAGATAAGTCCAAGGACCAAGCCCTGGGACCCTTCTACATGAGATAAGGGTCTGGAATCTTTTTTGCAAAAGAGACCTCAGAGAGGTAGCCAGAGGAGTAGAAGGAACACTTGAGAAGTGTAGAGGACTGAAAGAAAATAGAGAAAACACTGTTTTTTTTTTTTTTTAATTAACGTTATTTATGACCTTAAAAACATCAGTTTCAGTGGAATGTTGGAGAAGGTTCAAGAAAGAATGGAAGGGAGATACATCAGAGATAGTGGGTATAAACATCTTTCAAGATAAGTATGAAATGAAGAAGAGAAGCGATCGCTGGAGGGAAAGTAGGGTCAAAGACTTGGAAATTACATTATTTTTTTAGATGAGAGGAATAACAGCTTGTTTGTTATTGGAAAGGAATGATCCAGTACGTAGAAAGTGGATGATGCAGGAGAGTGAAGGAAGAACAGGATGAAGCAGGAAAAGGAAGGAAGGAAGAACACTGTCCTCGAGTACATAGAAGGAATGCAGTCAAGTGCCCAGATGGAGATACAGGAACAGTTTGTTCATAGTGACACAGAGAAGGTAGGTGGCTATATGTGATGGTACCAAACCAGTTGTCATCGAGTCAATTCCGACTCATATTGACCGCATAGGACAGAGTAGAACTGCCCCGCAGAGTTTCCAAGGAGCAGCTGGTGGATTCAAACTGCCAACCTTTTTGTTAGCTCTTAACCACTACGCCACCAGGGTGGGAGCTTCTAATTGCTTTAACTTCAGTTTAATAGGAAAAGAAGTTTCTGCTGAGAGTGAGGACAGGGGAGGAAGTATTACAGATTTGAAGAAAGAGGAGATTATGAAATAGTTGTCTGGGAAAATGAGAGAGAAGGTGGATTAGGGAAGGGGAGAATGATTGCTGAGTTGAGGTTGATGTTAATTACCATTGCTTTAAAGTGAGACCTGTCAACATGGTTGTGTGTTTTTCTTGATGCTTATTCAGTTGTTTTAGCGAAAGCTCAGAGTAGTTCAAGAGTTAGATTTAACCAGGGTTTGGTTTTGCCAGGACTAGCCCAGAAGTAAGAAATGGACATGGGAACTGAGGGTATATGTGAGGAAGTAGTTTTAATGATTACTCCCTATTCATAATGTATGCATCTTTGAATACCCACAGTGCCTAGCATAGGGTCTCATATATCAAAAGCCTAGTAAATATTTGTTGAAAGAATCAATGGGAAGGTGTAAAACCTTGGAGCTTAGCTGTGAATCAGTAATACATTGGAGAGACGGGCCAGCAGAATTTAAGCCTCCATTTGTAATACTGAAGGATTCTATGGGCAAAAAAAAAAAAAATTGAATGACACAGAAAGCATCAAAAGAAGATGGAAGAAATAAAAAGAATTGGTCATTGTTCAATCATTTCAGGACGTAGCATACAATCAAGAACCACTGGTACTGAAGGAAGGAATACAAGCCACACAAAAGTCATTGGTGAAAAGCAAGTCTTCAGAAATGGAATGCCAACTGAGATGCTTCAACAACAACAGATGCAATGCTGGCAGCACTTACTCATTTATGTTAAGAAATTTGGAAGACAGTTACCTGGCCAACTGTCTGGAAAAGATTCATATTCTGGCCTATTCCAGAGAAATTCAGTCAAACAGAATGTGGAAATTATCTAACAAAGACATTAATATCACATGTTAGTGAATTTTTTTGTTGTACTTTAGGTGAAGTTTTATAGAACTAACTAGCTTCTCATTAAACAGTTAATACACATATTGTTTTATGACATTGGTTACCAACCCCATGACATGTCAACATTCTCCCTTCTCACCCTTGGGTTCCCTATTACCAGCTTTTCTGTCCTCTCCTGCCTCCTAGTCCTTGCCCCTGGGCTGGTGTGCCCCTTTAGCCTTGTTTTGTTTTATGGGCCTGTCTAATCTTTGGCTGAAGGGTGAACCTCAGGAGTGACTTCATTACTGAGCTGAAAGAGTGTCCAGGGGCCATTGTCTAGGGGTTTTTCTAGTCTCTGTCAGGCCAGTTAGTCTGGTCTTTCTTTTTGAGTTAGAATTTTGTTCTACATTTTTCTCCACCTCTGTCTGGGACCCTCTATTGTGATCCCTGACAGAGCAGCCGGTGGTGGTAGCCGGGCACCATCTAGTTTTACTGGATTCAGTCTGGTGGAGGCCGTGGTAGATGTAGCCCATTAGTCTTTTGGATTAATCTTTCCCTTGTGTCTTTAGTTTTCTTCATTCTCCCTTGTTCCTGAGGCAGTGAGACCAGTGGAGTATCTTAGATGGCCTCTCACAGGCTTTTAAGATACCAGACAATGTTAGCAAAATTTTGCTGAAGATAATTAAAAAATGGCTGCATTCATACACTGACAGAGAACTGCCAGAAGTTCAAGCCAGATTCAGAAGATGACACGGAACAAGGAATATCATTGCTGATGTCAGATGAATCTTGGCCAAAAGCAGAGAACACCAGAAAGATGATTACTGTGTTTTATAGACTACATGAAGGCATTTGACCGTGTAGAGCATAACAAATTATGGATAATATCGCAAAGAATGGGAGTTTCGGAGCACTTAATTGTGCTCATGTGGAACTTGTACATAGATCAAGAGGCAATCAATTTGAACAGAATAAGGGGCTACTGTGTAGTTCAAAACAGGAAAAGGTGTGCGCCAGGGTTGTGTTCTTTCACCTTACTTATTCGGCCTATATGCTGAACAAATAATCTGAGAAGCTGGAAAATATGAAGCAAAATACAGGATCAGGATTGGAAGAAGACTATTTAACAACCTGAGATATGCAGATGACACAACATTGCTTGTGGAAAGTGAAGACAACTTGATGCACTTACTGATGAAGATCAAAGATTACAGCCTTCAGGACGGATTACACCTGAACATAAAGAAAACTAAAATCCTTACAACTGGATCAATAAACAACATCAAGACAAATGGTGAAGAAAACTGAAGTTGTGAAGGATTTCATTTCTCTTGGATGAACAATGTCCATGGAAACAGCAGATAAGAATCAAACGACTTATTGCATTGGGGAAATCTGATGCAAAAGACCTCTTTGAAGTGTTAAAAAGCAAAGATGTCACTTTGAGGACTAGGTGCGCCTGACCCAAGTCATGGTATTTTCAGTTGCCTCATACGGAGCCCTGGTGGCACAGTGGTTAAGAGCTTGGCTGCTAACCAAAAGCTTGGGAGTTTGAATTCACCAGCCTCTTTTGGAAACCGTATGAAGCAGTTCTACTCTGTCCTATAGGGCCTCTATGAGTTGGAATCAACTCAACGGCAACAGGTTTTTGTTTTTTTTTTTTGGTTCATATGCTTGCAAAAGCTGGATAATGAAAAAGGACAACTGAAGAAGAATTGATGCATTTCAATTATGGTACTGTCGAAAAATATTGAAAATACCATGGACTGCCAGGAGAATGAAAATATTTGTCTTGGAAGAAGTACAGCCAGGATGCTCTTTTGAAGCAAGGTTGGCTGGTGAGTTGTCATGGGTTGAATTATTCCCCCACAAAAATGTGTGTATCAATTTGACTGGGCCATGATTCCCAGTATTGTGTGGTCGTCCTCCATTTTGTGATTGTGATTTTATGTTAAAAAGGATTAGGGTGGGATTGTAACACTCTTACCCACATCACATTCTTGATCCAACATAAAGGGAGTTTCCCTGGGGTGTGGCCTGCACCACCTTTTATCTCTCAAGAGAGAAAAAGGACAGGGAAGCAAGCAGAGAGAGGGGACCTCATACCACCAAGAAAGCAGTACCAGGAGTAGGGTGTGTCCTTTGGACCTGGGGTCCTTGCCCAGAAAAGCTCCTAGTCTGGGAAAAGATTGATGAGAAGGCCAACAGAGAGAGAAATACTTCCCCTGGAGCTGATGCCCTGAATTTGTACTTTTAGCCTACTTTACTGTGAGGAAAAACATTTCTCTTTGTTAAAGCCATCCACTTACGGTATTTCTGTTATAGCAGCACTAGATGGGTAAGACACAAGTCTTCTTACTTATTTTGGACATATTATGAGGAGATACCAATTGCTGGAGAAAGACATGCTGGGTAAAGCAGAGGGTCAGCAAAAAAGAGAGACCTTCAATGAGGTGGAGTGACATAGTGGCTGCAATAATGGGCTCAAGCACAGCACAGATTGTGAGAATGGTACAGGACCTGGCAACACTTCATTCTGTTATACATAAGGTCTCTATGAGTTGGAACTAAATCAGCTGGAACCTAACCACAGCAATACGGCCAGCTGAGCCAAATGGCAAGACTGCTTGTAAATAAGCAGCAAATATATGCCGTTTTTTGGGTGCCTACTTGTTCTCTATCCATCTCACTAGGAAACCAAGGTGGTTCTTTGGATTTTACAGTAAAATATCCCACGCTAAAGAAAACCTCAAGGTCCTTATGAACTAAATGTTATGGAAAGGAACTTAGGCTATTTTTTTTTAAACTAGAAAAGGATCTTTTTCCTTAACACAAATGATTCATGACAATTTTTCTTTAAATAATAACCCTCCATGCACATTCTTTTTTAACTTAAAAAATATTTGATAAAAATTCAAGGTATTAAACACAACTGCAAAGCTTTCATGGAACTCTGAGACAGTAAAGACATTTTCTATTTGCAGTCAACCCCTTTAGGTTGTTAAGCAAAAATCCATAGAGGGATGAATTTATTCATCACAGCCACTGGCAGAAGGTTAAGTAGTGCTGACTACCAAGCTATTTGGGACTATAGAGTATCCATCCCAGGAGATATCATACATACAGCTCTCAAAATGAAGACTACGAAAACTATTTACTAACCAACCAGGTTTTTTATTATGATATTGTGTGAAGTATAAAATGGAATTACATTCGTATTAACCCATTGCCACTGAGTCTATTCCTACTCATAGCGACCCTATAGGAGAGAGTAGAACTGCCTCATAGGGTTTCCAAGGAGCGGCTGGTGGATTTGAACTGCTGACCTTTTGGTTAGCAGCTGTAACTCTCAACCACTGTGCCACCAGGGCCCCTTCCATTCAAGTAGAGTGTAAAAAATATTACATAAAACTATGCTTGGGGAAAACATTAAAAAAAAAAAAAGAATGAAAATCATAATACTGTGTTAGAGTGGTGGTTTTGTTGTTTTTTTTCCCCTTTTTATATTTTCCTCACTGTGGCTTTATTACTTAAAAAAAACAAACAAATCTTTGATGTGTTTGCAAACTCCTTAAAGACAGAGAAAATCTTTGGGATTTTTCCATGTACCCCTGACACCACTTGAGAAACCAACCGTTTTCACAGAGAACGAGTTTATTAATTCAAGGAATGTATTAACTAAAGCATTTAATAGACATTAGAAAGGAATGAGCTTATCTGACACATGTTTGTGTCATTTTACATAAATGACTTGAACTTAAGGAAAAAAAAATCTAAAAGGCGTTACTAAACAACTTTCAGGATTGAGTTTTTCACCTCCTATATTATAAGGTTCATGAGACCTGGGACAAGTGTCTATCTAGTTCTTTGCACAGTGTCTGTCACTTAGTAAGGTTCCATAATATTTGAACCATTTCGGCCTGTTGGAAACTTGGAAACACCCCAGACCTTACATTTATGAAAAACTCCTGTGCTAATGACTAAGCCCTGGGCAGGACTTTTCTATAATTTTTCCATGTCCAAATTGTTTTTCCTTTTATAGATGGAGTTTTACAGATCATAAATTTAAATGCTCAGAGAAACTTAGAAGCTGTTTCTTTTCCCCTCTCTACCGGTCCTCTCATGTCGAATTGCTCAACAGAGCTTAACTGAAATTGGCATTTTTCTAACACTAATATTTTCTATTTTTTCAGGGCTTTTCTGCCAAGAGCTTAAGAGTAGAGGGGTAAGCAGGAAAGGGGCTTTTCCTCTCCCAAGACCAAATCTTGAAAGTTTACCCTCGCATCAGCCACAGGAAGGGTTTTTTAAGTCATACCATACCAGGTTCAGTAGCTTTCCTTTAGTAGACGTTTAGGGAAACTGGGTTCTGTTTGTAGCAATGCAACTAACGAACTATGTGATCTTGGACAAATTGGTTAATCTTGAAGCTATAATGACTCAATTATAATGCTATACCACCACCCCACTCTCACTGCCTCAGAAGTTTGCTGTGGGAACACTTGAGACAATATTCATAAATGGATTTAACACCCATAGATGGTCAAGGGCCATTGCCCTAAATGTAGGCATTCTTTCATATCAGTCTTTTTTCTTTGTACTCATGCATGATAATTTCATGGCTACATTTGGAATAACAGAGGGTTAATTACTAATGATTCTTCATTTTTATAGATGAGGAAACTGAGACACAGAGAGACTGAGTAACTTGCTCAAGGTCTTGTGGCTAATAAGTAGCGGAGTCTCTCCAGTTTGGGGGGCAGTGGTTTGCCCTGTGACCTCAATTCTCTGATGGAGCTAAGAAGCAGGGGTGGATTAACAAGTAAGGAAGGCATACATGTGCTTACAGTAAGCAAGGTAAGCACTGGCTTAATTGTACTTACTTGCTAATCTGTAGTGAACACTTTCACATGGCTTTTGCCACATCAAAGATGTGAAAAACAGAGGAAATTGTGCACAACAGATTAGTAAGAACAAGTAAGCCCGTGCGTACCTTGGTTGTTGGGTAATCCATCCCTGCTAAGAAAAGCTGCTAACTTTCCATCTTTTCAGCTTCTTTATTTTTGGGAGGACAGAAGTAATGACTTCCAAGCTCTTTACGTGTCAGACTGGAAACCAAGAGTCTCTTTGGCACTTTCGGCTCCTCGTTTTTTAAGAAGGTACAGAGCTTCCTTAGCTCTGGCTTTCATCATAAAGCAGGCACCCAGACAGATGCTTCCCCAGCTGGTGGACGTGGTCCATTCTCCAGCTTCATCCTCATCATTCTTAACCAGTTATCATCCAAAGAGAGGAGGGGTGATTAGCAACCAAGATTCCCAGAGAAGCATCGGTGGGGATGGAAGTAAGGTTCATGTCACTGAGCTGTATTTCTCCAGGGAAATGCGTATTCCTAACATTTTGAGGAAACTCTGCTTCCTTGCTTGACCAGTACCCAGGACAAGGAAATCAGTTAGTTTCTCTGAGCCTTAGGTTCCTTATCCGTAGAATGAGGATTAAGAAGAGCTCATTTTAAACCAGGGCAATACTGTTCTCCATCTCACTTAGGTTCATAAGAGGACATTTATAGGGCCTGGTGAAGTTTCTATCATCTCATATCCAACTGCAGTCCAAACTCCATCTGGGCCTCCAGGATGCCCTGATGGAGTGTCGGAAGGCATTAAAGTTAAAGAGCGAAGATAAACAACAGGAATCTTTGATCCCTAGGCCTGGTATACAGTCCATTAAAAAATAGAGAAGTCCAGTTGCTCTCTCTAACCATATTAAAGCCAAGGCAGATCTGACTCTCTGCATGTTCTAGGGGCCTGTTGGCCTCATCCAGATCTAATAAAGAAAGTGGTTTATCTCTGCTCTCACTAACACTGTCACTGTCTGCACTGAGAGAGATAACAAGGGCAAGAAGAAAGTGAGATCAGGAAAGCTAAAGACCAGAATTGTCCTGCCCACATATTTGTGAGTGCTTCTTGGGACAAATCCACTGTGTGTAATGTCTCTTTTCATTCTCAGATTCTTTGTTTTCATAAAATCATAGGATTTCAAAGATTGATGGTACTTCCACATCTTTCCTTTTTCATGGAGGAAACAAAGGTGAGGCCCAAAGAGATTGATGATATTATGCTCAAAGTCACAGAGCATATTAATGACTGAGTAGGAAAAACTGAGAATATGTATTAATTGATTGGAAGACCAAAATCATTGATCATCTACTATGGACCATGGATTAAAACTTGATCTGGGATTCTTCCATGTAAGTGAGATCAGGAAAGCTGAGGAGGAGAATTGTCCTGCACACATATTTGTGAGTGCCTCTTGGGACAAGTCCATTGTGTCTAATGCCTCTTTTCATTGTCAGATTCTTTGTTTCCGTAAAATTATAGAAGAATTAGATGAATAAATATTAGTCCCTGCCCACTGTCAAGAATAATAAAATACTGGTTATGTTATTAAAAAAAAAAACCTTGAACAAGATATGATGGCATCACACAGGAGGGAGTGCCATTTTTTCTAGGAGAGGAGAATTAGAAAGGCTCTTCCAAGAAGATTATATATTTAAATATTGAAGGCCTTGGATGGTACAAATGTACTTGGCTGCTAACCAAAAGACTGGAGGTTCAAATCTGCCCAGAGATGCCTCAGAAGAAAGGCCTGGTGATCTACTTCCAAAAAATCAGTCACTGAAAACCGTGTGCAGAAAGAATTCTACTCGGACACACGTGGGGTCACCATGAGTCAGAACTGGCTCAATGACAACACACACACACATATATAGAAATCTACCTCTATCCAATTGCAGTATAATATCCATAATTAAGAGGCATATAGTCATTTAAAACAGTTTTTGGTAGAGTTAAATGCAATTTAATTGAGGTTATTTACCATATTGTTATTGTTATTTCTTGTCAAGTTGGTTCTGACTCATAATGACACTATGTGCTACAGGGTAGAACTGTTCCATAGGATTTCCTTGGCTGTAATCTTAACAGAAACAGATCGTTCGGCCTATCTTCCACAGTACCATTGGGTAGGTTTGAACTACCAACTTTTTAGGTTAGCAGTTAAGAGCAAATAATTCACACAGAATCAACTTGACGGCAGTGATTTGGTTTCTGGTTTTGGGATCTTGTTTGCCTTAGAGTCAATCTTAATAGTTATCGATTACATACTAAGTTGAAACAGAAAGTCACCCATGTGACAGGTAATATGACATGACCTAATAATGACACCATATACCAAGACTAGGAAGAACCCTGAAAGTTTACCAATTCATTTGGCTAGAACAAAACTCACATTGCCCCCATCAAACATTTTCTTAAAATTACCTAGGTGATTATTTAATCTATCTTGGAAAGACATTACAATGTTTGGAAAGTTTATTGTTGCATGAATTCCCTGAGGAATCGGCAGGTAATACTAGACTCATTTTGGGATAATTTGCTCACAGAGACAATTTGGGGTTGGTAAGAATAAATCACTTTAAGAAGAACCATTTTTCCTGCAGATTAAAGTTGCCATTAAGTGCTGAGGTACTCAGGCTCACAAAGAGTTGTTTTGCTTTTAATTGAATGCCAACTTCAGGGTATAACCTGAATGATTTATCTGGAAAAGCTAATTATTGTTGCTGTCAGGTGCCATCAAGTCGGTTTTGACTCAGCGACAGAAGGTTCTGACTCATAGAGACCCTATGCACAACAGAGCAAAACACTGCCCGGTCCTGCACCATCCTCACAATCGTTGTTATGCTTGAGTCCATTGATGGAGCCACTGTGTCGATCCATCTCATTGAAGGTCTTCTTTTTCTCTGACCCTCTACTTTACCAAGCATGATGTCCTTCTCCAGGGACTGATTCCTTTTCATAACATGTCCAAAGTTGCATTTTAACACTTTAAAGAGGTTTTTTGCAGCAGATTTGCCCAATGCGCTAAGTCCTTTGATTTCTTGACTGCTGCTTGCATGGGCATTGATTGTGGACCCAAGTAAAATGAAATCCTTGACAACTTCAATCTTTTCACTGTTTATCATGATGTTGGTTATTGGTCCAGTTGTGAGGATTTTTGTTTTCTTTATGTCGAGGTACAATCCATACCAAAGGCTGTAATCTTTGATCTTCACCAGTAAGTGCTTCAAGTCCTCTTCACTTTCAGCAAACAAAAGCTAATTATTGTACCTCAATTCTACAGAACTCAACATTTGTTTAAGCTACCACCTGTGGGCACACAAACAAAAAAAACACTACTTGCCAAATGCCATTTTAAGTGCTCTACGTACACTTGATGCCTTAGAATTATGGTGTTGAAGAATACTGAATATACCATGGACTGCCAGAAGAACAAACAAATCTGCCTTGGAAGAAGTACAGCCAAAACGTTCCTTAGAAGCAAGGATGGCAAGACTTCATTTCACATGCTTTGGACATGTTATCAGGAGAAACCAGTCCCTGGAGAAGGACATTATGCTTGGTAAAGTAGAGGGTCAGCAAAAAAGAAGAAGACCCTCAATGAGATGGATTGGCACAGTGGCTGCAACAATGGGCTCAAGTACAACAACGACTGTGGGGATGGTGCTGGGCTGGGCAGTGTTTCATTTTGTTGTACACAGGGCCACTATGAGTCAGAACCAACTCGAAGACACCTAACAACAACATACATTTTCGTAGTTAATTCTCACAATAACCCTTTGAAATTATTATAACCATTTTCCAGATGAAGAATCAGAGGCTTCAACAGGTGACATCATGTACCTCATTTCACACAGGTAATAAGTGGTACATCTAGGATTTACTTTTGCATTCTCTACTATGATGCCATAAACATCAGACCAGGCATTTCAGAATATGCAACAATACAAAAGTCTTGGCTTTCGATCTCTAGGATCTTACAATGTGCTCGGGAAGTCATATTTATGAAAGCATTCTAATAAAAAGCAAAGTGAGGTAGTTAGTTGCTAAAGCGTTAGGAGCAAAGTTCTATAGCAGTATTTAAAAAGAAAAAGGGAGGTCTGGGAAGGCTTCTTGAAGGAGACGGAACTTGTGTGAAACTTTGAAATAAATTAATTTCTACAAGTTATCATGGGGAAAAAGAGAATTCTGGACAAGGGTTCTTGAACAAAGATATTGGGCGTGTTTGGGGCTCACAGGGTAGGTAAATATAGTTCATGTTGCATGAGGGCCTATACCAAAAAAAACAAAACAAAACAAACAAACCCATTGCCTTTGAGTCGATTCCAACTCATAGTGACCCTATAGGACCAAGTAAAGCTGCCCCATAGTGTTTCCAAGGAGTGCTTGGTGGATTCAAACTGCTAACCTTTTGGTTAGCAGCCATAGCACTTAACCACTGCACCACCAGGGTCCATAAGAGAGCATAAGTCTTGAAAAATAGATGTAAGCAAAAAAGAGCAAGACCATAGATTATTCCCCAAGGGTGAAAAAAAAAATTGGAAGGGTTTTAAAGCTACGAAAATTCTAATATATTTCAGTGGATACAAACTTTGTCATTTTTTTGAGGCAATCTACTCAGCAGACGATATTCAATAACGTTATCTAATGTGACTTTTCTCAGATCATCTCTCTCTAGTATCCCTTCACCACCATCTACCTAGAAAAGTATGGGATTTGAGGAGAAGGAAGTGATTACTTAGGAAGCATGAAAAGAGGGACTTAATTGGTAGGCAGAGCTCTTTAAAGTGTTAAAAAGCAAGATGTCACCTTGAAGACTAAGGAGCTCCTGACCCAAGCCATGGTGTTTTCAAGCGCCACATATGCACTTGAAAGCTGGACAATGAATAAAGAAGACCAAAGAAGCATTAACACTTTTGAATTATGGTGTTGGGGAAGAATATTGAATATATCATGGACAGCCAAAAGTACAAACAAACCTGTCTTGGAAGAAGTACAGCCAGAATTCTCCTTAGAAGCAAGGATGGCGAGACTTGGTCTCACATACTTTGGACATGTTATGAGGAGGAATCAGTCCCTGGAGAAAGACATCATGCTTGGCAAAGTCAGAGAAAAAGAGGAAAACCCTTGATTAGATGAATTGACACAGTGACTTGCAACAATGGGGTGAAGCATAGCAACAATTTTAAGGATGGCGCAGGACCCAGTAGTGTTTCCTTCTGTTGTACATAGAGTCACTATGAGTCAGAACCAACTCGACGGCACCTAACAACGACACCAATATGGATAAAGAGACCTCGTGGCCCAGTGGTTAAGAGTTTGGCTGCTAGCCAAAAGGTCGACAGTTCAAATCCACCGCATGCTCCTTGGAAACCCTATGGGGCAGTTCTGCTCTGTACTATAGGGTCACACTGAGTTGCAATCAGCTTGATGGCACTGGGTTTGGTTTTCGGTTTTATGGATAAAGACACCCATACAAATGTATCACTGCTCTTGTGAGTATAGAATATTTGGTAACACATAGTAGGCCTATCACTATTCATAGTGATCCACAGCTGACCGTAGAGACTACCTTTAGTCTCTCCTCACTGTAGTCCAAACAACACACCTTGACAGAGATGACTTTTTTTTCCTTCAAATCTTTTTTTATTTTTTTTTTTTTGTGTTTTGGTGAAGGTTTACGCAGCAGTTTAGGTTCCCACTCAACAATTTCTACACAAATTTTTCAGTGACATTGATTACGTTCTCCACAATGTGTGAACATTCTCATTATTTCTGTTCTGGTTGTTTTGTTACCATTAATCTAGTTTCCCTGCCCTCTTATATCCCCATCTTTGTTTTGAAATAATTGTTGAATGTCTAGTCTCATATAGATGATTTTTTAAAGGAGCACAGTACTTATGGGTGCCATTTATTATTTTTTGAGCCAATTTATTATTTAGCTACAGGTGATCTCTGAGGTTAGTTTCTGTTCAAGATTTGAAGAATATCTCAGGGCAATTGTCTTGGGGAGTCAACTAATCTAAACCAGTCCAATAGGTCTGGTTGTGTTTTTTTGTATCTAGGAAGCAGAAATTCCACAAGTGGATGGCTTTAACAAAGAGAAATTTATTCTCTCACAGTCTAGTAGGCTAGAAGTGCAGATTCGGGGCATCAGCTCCAGGAGAAGGCTCTCTCTGTCAGCTCTGGAGCAAGGTCTGTGCCATCAATCTTCCCTTGGTCTAGCAGCTTCTCTGCACATAAACCTCAGGTCCAAAGGGCATACTCTGGTCCCGGCACTATTTCCTTGGTGGTGTGAGGTCCTCCTGTCTCTCTGCTTGCTTCTCTCTTTTATATCTCAAAAGAGATTGGCTGAAGACACTATCGAATCTCATAGTTCTTATCAATACAACTGCCACTAATCCATCACAGTGATGAAATTCCATCACAGTGATGGAATTTTCAACACGTGGGGAAATCACATCAGATGACACAATGGTAGACAATCATACAATACTGGGAATCATGACCCAGCCAAGCTGACAGATACTTTGGGGGGACACAATTCAATCCATGACAACTAATTTCTTCTTTGAGTCTTTGGTTTCTTTCTTTCTTTTTTGCTTCTATTGGACAAGTAGAGATCAATGGTTTTTTATTTCTTTTGGTTGAGTAGAGACCAGTAGTTGTGTCTTAGATGGCCGTTCATAAGCTTTTAAAGCCCCAGACACTACTCACCAAACTAAGATGTAGAACATAACTTTATGAACTGTATTATACCAATTGACCAAGATGTCCCACGAGACTCTAGTCCTAATCCTTCAAACCGAGAAACCCAATCCCTCAGGGTGTTTGCTTATGGTCAGAGGTGACTTTTAATACACGTGTCACTGTTGTTATTGTGTGCCGTCAAGTTGATTGTGACTCATAGCAACCCTACAGGATACAGTAGAACTACCCCATGGGGTTTCCTAGGCTGTAATCTTTATGGGAGGAGATCACCAGGTCTTTTCTCCGTCGAAGTGGCTGGTGAGTTCAAACCACCAACCTTTCAGTTAGCAGCCAGTGCTTAACCTTTGCACCACCAGGGCTCCTGAATATGTCACTAATACCCTCAAAAAACTTTGCTTGCTTTCTGTGGAGAATGAAATAAAGTCCTAACTTCTCAGCTTTTCATCAAAATTTCCCCTGCTGAATTTTCCAATCTTGCACCTCATTATACCTTCCTTCCAACTCTAAGTTCTTTTCATACTAGGCTCCCACCATCCCACCAGTATATATGCAGTGTCCTGCCTTTGCACTTTTTCATGGTGCTATCCCTTCTTCCTGAAGTACCCTACCTGTCCTAAGACTTGAACATCTCTTCAGGCTCAAATGAAAGCATGTAAGAGAGAATATTCCATCCCCATCTTCTGCCTGTACACTATCGTGCTCGTTGTGTGTGTATCTGTCTTATCTCACAACTCCCTCCCATCTGTGTTTCTTTCAAGAACAGAAATAACATCTGGTTCATTTCTGTATCCACAATGTCTTGCATAAGGCTTATAAAATGTTGATTAAGTTGAGTTAAATAGTCACTAATGGTATCTATTTCTATAACTACTTTCATTCCAACAGTGAACAGAATGTACTTATCCCATGAAGTGAAAAAAATGTAAATGTTTTTCTGATGTATTTAAATAATATGCCATGTTTGATCCATTGTCTGTCTGTATTCATGGAGCCACAAACTCAGATGCTTAGGTCAAAACTTTTATAGAACTCATGTATAATGCAGGAATCAAAACATTTTTAAGGGCAAGTTATTATTTTTCAAGAAGCATCTTTCTACGTAACAAAGAGGTTCAATTCAATGACCTCACTTTCTTGATCCCAAGGTAGCTGTGAAACCTAAAGAAGTAGCCTGCGGTGCTTGAGATTAATACTATGGGGACAATTCATCTAGTTTAATCTTGAGCATAGTGTACTTAATACAAATACTGTACTTATGAAGCCATTCATTTTCATAACAATGACGTTGTACCCTGGGGAGATCAGTCAAAGTTCTCTATCAGTCATTGCCACTGGCCAACCCTCCGTCTCCACTGAAAATGTTGGTTCCTTTTCTACTCTAAGTATTTTTAGCTTGTTTTTATGCATTAATATCTGTTTGCGTCAGTGTTGTCGACATTAAACTTCACATATAAAAATAAAATGGCCATACCAAAGCCTGATCACCCCTATCATTTTAGTCATTTTAATTTAACAAATGAATTGGATCGGCAATTTAATAATCTAATTTAATCTATGTAGCTGATTTGGAATTCAAAGAATGAGTGAAGACATGGCCTTGGGTTGCGTGTGTGTGACACATACCTATCTGAAAGGATACAGTAAACCCGAGCAACTATAGCCTGAAACCTGGGGTGGAAGGACAACTTTGGCATGAGAAAATATTTTAATTCTCGTTGCTGTAGACAGGGGAGGCCCTTGTCTAGAGGTAAGATGAAACCATATAGGAAATGATTTTAAAGGAATGGGAGTCTCCTGACAATGTTCAGGCCAGATGATAATATATTTCTAAGTAAAGCCATGGTGGTATTCATTCATCCATTCATTCAACAAGTGTTTATTGAAGGCTCTGCCAAACACTGTTTTACGTATTGGAGATGCAGCGATAAATAACAACAAAAAAATTCCTGTCATCATTAAACCTCCATTCTAGTCTGGTAAAGACAATAAATATATACATAATACAGTATCAGGTGTTATAGAAGAAAAATTAAGTAGGGTCAAGGCATGTAGAAGGAACCCTGGTGTCGCAGTCATTAAGCGTTCAGCTGCTAACAAAAGATCAGCTTAACTAGTAAAAAATGTCTGTCTTGAGCATTGTGCTCTTTTAAGGACTATCTATATGGGACCAACTTGACAACAGCAACTTGAAAGATTAGATAGGAACCTTAGGGGGCAATGAGTTTATGTGAATGGGGAGGAACAACTCAGAAGAAGAGGGTGAGAATAGTTGCACAAATGGAAGAAGGTAATCACTGTCACTGAATTGTACATGTAGAAAAGGTTGAAGCTGTGTGTGTGTTGCTGTGTATATTCTCAACAACAGCAACAAAATTAAAAAAAAAAAAAAACTCCCGATGGGAGCAGGATTCTTTGGAAGTTTCTATATAAACAATCAGGTTATTTAAAAATAAATATTTCAGTCAATCCATCATCCATCCATCCATATACATTATCTCCAATCTCTAAGCCTTTCTATCTCTTTCCTGGCTTACTTCCGAGTAGGATCTCTAGTATCTCTAGTACAATTTTGGATAAAAGTTATAAGAGTAAACATTCTAACCTAGTTCTGGATCTTAGGAAGAAAGCATTCCGTCTTTAATCATTAATTATAATGCTAGTTTGTTCATCAGAAGATGTTTCTTTCTATTCCTAATTTTTGGAGAATATTTTAATGACAAATGGGCATTGGCTCTTCAAATTTTTTATGCATCTATTGAGATGATTGGATTTTCCCTTTATTCTATTAAGATGGTGACTTACTGGTTGATTATTAAATGTTAAGCTGACCTTGCATTCCTGAGATAAACCTCACTTGACACTGATTATCCTTTTTATATTTTGCTTGATTCAATTTTCCAATATTTTCTTTGGGCTATTTACACTTGTGTTCAAAAGGGATATTGCTTAACACTTCCTTCCCTTGGAATATAATTGTTTGGTTTTTGTATTACAATTTTGCTAACTTTCATAAATTTAGTTGTAAAGAGTTCCTTGGTCGTCTATCTTAGCACCTGTGTACAATGGTTAATTTCTTCCATAAATATAGAATTCACCTGTGAAGCCATCTGAGCTAAGACTTTTCTTTGGGAGAAGATTTTTTATAACAAAGCCAATGCCTGCTTCAGTTATCTATTGCTGTGTAACAAAAACACTCCAAAATTTTGTGGCTTAAACAATAACGATTTATTATTTTTCATGTTTCTGTGAAATGGCTGGTGTTACCTCGGCTCAGTCATATGACTGCATTTTCCTGCCTGTCTCTCTGATTTCATACCCTACTTCTAGCTCACAGCACCTCAGGCACTGTGACTATTTTGTTGTTCCTCAAACCCACAAAGCACTTTCATCCAGTCTTTGCACTTGTTGTTCTCTCTACCTGAAACATTTCCTAAGAAATCTTCCTGGTTTGCTTCTTCAGGTCTCTGCTAACATGTTACCATATCTGAGAGGGCTTGCCTAACCATTCTCTCCGAAACTCTATCTGTTCCCTGACTTATTCCCTGGTGCTATATGCCTTTAAAACCCATTTGGTTTTAAGAGGGCTATTTTTTGGTTTTAAGAACACTTCAGGGGATATTTTTGTTTAAGGTTTAAAAATTAACTCAGGGCAATAGTTTCAGGGGTTCACCCAACCTCCACTGCTCCAGAAATTCTAGTGTCCATGAGAATTTGAAATTCTGTTCTACATCTTCCCCCTTTCAATCAGGATTCTTCTATAGAAACTTTGATCAAAATGTTCAGAAATAATAGCCAAGAACCACCCAGTTCTGGTCTCATGGCAAAGGAGGCAGTTGTTCATGGAAGCAATTAATCACACATTGCATTTCCTTGTCTTATTCCTGACTCTCCTTCTTCCTTTGTTGCTCCAAGTGAATGGAGACAAACTGTGCCTTGGATGGCTGCTTGCAAGCTCTTAAGACCCCAGGGACTACACAATGAAATAAAGGTAGACCAGAAGCACAAAACATGTTATTAGGCCAATTAACTGGGATATCCCATAAAACCATGACCCTAAACCTCCAAACCAAGGAAGCAAATCCCCTCAGGTGTTTGGTTGTACATAAGCAGCCTCAGCAACTACTCTTTTTTTTTTTTTTTTTTGTCATCGTTGTAAATATGTCTATCACACAACTTTTGCCAATTCAACTTTTTACAGCTATACAACTTATTGACAGCACTTACAGTAATCAGCTGTGTATGGGGTTGCATAGCCAAAGGGAACTTTTTAGAGAACCATCAATAAATGGTAAAGATAATTGGTGAAAGTTTAATAGTGAATGAGATACTTGTATAATATAAAACATTTCCCAGCAGAGTACTTATTAATCACATGTGGAAGCAATGGTTGAGTTTACTATGGAGAAACCTGGTAGACACCATTTCAATCAAATGATCAAAGTTAATATCATCAATAAAGGGACAAATAATGGAGCAAAGTAAATGTCACCAATCATGTGCCTCCTGATAGGAGGCACTGAGATGGACAAAACATCATTCATGTAACATTTCTGTCCAAGATGCATAACATGAATCTAACCATGAAGAAATATTTGAAAAATCCAAATTGAGAAGCTTTCTACAAAGAAAAACAAAACAAACAAAAAATGACCATTATTCCATAAATATGTCACGGTTATAAAAGAAAATAAAAACTCAGGAACTAAAGAATCATGACAATAAAAGTGAAGAGTCTCTAAAGAGTCAGAGGTGTTGGATTGGATCCTGAATAAGGAAGAAAAAAAAATGAGATAGAGAACATTTTTGGTACAATTGATGAAATTTGTATATAGATTGTATAATAGATTGTATTATACTGTGTTGTACTGGTGTTAAACATTTGATCAATGTATTATGGTTTTATGAAGAATGTCCTTGCTTCTAGCAAAGACACATTGAAATTTGTGTAACATATGAAATGTGTGCACTTTCAATTTATTTAGAAAAAAATAGATGTGTGTGTAGATGATACGTAAATATATAGAGAGACTGGGAAAGCTAATGAAGTAAAATGTTAATAATGGGTGAATCTAGACGAAGGAGTGCGTTTTACTATTCTTGCAACTAATATAAATTTTAAATTATTTCAAAATAAAATGTTAAAATTCAAGAAGTGATGGAAACTGTGATAACCAGCAGAACACATGCCCAGTGTAATGCGTTCAAATTTAATTTTTTAAAACATTGTGTATCAAACAAAACACATCAGCAGTTCAGTTCAAACTTATAAACCACCAGATTGCAATCTCCTGGACTACATAACATAAAGCTCAGATTTCTTTCTTCAACCATCCACAGTCTCAACCTCACTTATCTTTCCAGACATTTTTCCCAAGGCTCTTCACACTTAATCTTGATGCTAGTTAATCTGGGCTGCTCCAGTACTCCCAGGAACATTCTGTTCTTTGCATCTTGGCTCAAGCTGTCCTTCACCTTGAAGCATTGTTTTTATTTCTCCATCTATGAATTTTCTCATGTCCTCCAAGTTCCTGTTCAAATTCGACCTCTTCTCTGAAATCTTTTCTGATGACTTCGGCTCACGTTCAAGTTTCCTTCCTTAGAACTCCTGTAATGTTTATTGTGTGTTACATACCATTGTGTTGATTGGTTAGTTAATCCAAAACAAAGTCAGCATATCGGCAGACTGAAGAGACAGGATTCAGGGCCTGCGTATGTCTTCTATTTAATGACATTCACTTTTACTTGTTGCTTGCCTTTGTGCAAGCGGGTCCCATTCTTGACTACCCCAATTCCCCAAAGAGGCGACCTATACTAAATACATGATTTGTAATGCTGCTGTAACAAACAATGCTACAAATGTTGGCTTTAAAGAACAGAAATTTATTTTCTCATAGTTCTGAAGGCTAAAAGTTCAGATCAATGTCTTGTGGCCCTCTCTCCTAGTTTCTGGTGGCTGCTGCCGTCTTCAGTGTTTCTTTGTTTGTATGTGGGTCCTCACATGGCATCTGTCCTCCCCTCTGTGTGTGTCTGTGTATCCTGCTCTTTTTATAACTCAGAAGTGATTAGGTTCAGAACCCACCCTATATCAGTAGGACCTCATTAACACAACAAAAGAAAACCCATATTTATAAACAGGATCACTTTCATAGGTACAGGGACCAGGCTTTCAATACATATTTTCGGGGGGAGGGGACACAATTCAATTCATAACACATAACAAACTTCAATCTACAGTCTCTGTTGCACCCAGACTTAACGAGGATAAAACTAAGTCTCTTATAACTGTGTTATACTGATCTGCAAGAGTTTGGTGAAGACGATATTAGATATATATATCAGATAGTCACTGTTTTCTTCAGAAGGCCTGAAGTATGAATAGTGAATGAAGAGGTATCTAGGTCATTTTTCTCTGCCCATGGTGTAAGAGTGATTCAGAGAACTGATTGTACTTTAGACAAACTGATCAGCATCATCCCATAATTTTTCCACTAAATAACCTATTAAAGAATTACATTGTTAGGTTTGAAATCAAGCTAAGAGAAAGCTTTGTTCAAGTCACCTTCACCATTTTACAGGAAAACAAACAAATCAAAAAATAGAGGCTTAGTAAGACTAAATGGATCACTCAAGGCTACAATTAGAAGGAAAGATGGATCTGGAATCCAGATCTCATGGCTTTTGTTCTTTTCTCTGTATATCAGCTTGTCTGATCTCTCCCTTAAATATGAGAACTTCATCTGTTAGGTTATAACAACTATTGTAGTTTGTGGAAACATTCTATTTCTGCATATCTACCAATAGCAAGGAAAGGTGAAAGGCCTGGTGTTCTAAAAGTGCTTTGAATCAAGCACCGATTTTAACCCTAATGAGAAAAAAATTCCCATTTAGTCTTTGTTTGATTTTACCGTTCACCAAGTAACAGAACTCTAACGAACATAAATGGTCCAAGGGACTTCGGGGCGAGGGCATAGACAAAAGGAAATGATACCAAATAAGTTCAGCTTATTCCCCATCATACAACCCACATTTCTTCAGGCTTACTTAAGCCTTGTGCAACCCTTTGGATTAAAAATAGACCCAACGTTTATTCTTGGGACGTTGTTTGGTTTACTATTGTTAAATCCTCCAGGCAAAGTGGTTTTTCCCAAGAGATGACACTTGAGGATCACAAAAGCTAAGGTTTTCCTGGAGTCTCGCCTACAAAATGTCCTTCCCTCCTAGTCACTCATAATGTGAACACTGACTCTATCCTTCACCACTACACAAACTTCAGCAGGCCAACTGACCTCTCCATGCTTCTTTCTTCTTGTCTGTAAAATGGGAATAATAATAAAACTGCTCTAGTCATTCCACACGTTCCATACAGCTCTAATTACGTGAATATGTGTAAGGGCATTTTACCAATCATAAGACACTGTACAAATGCACCAGGTTATTATGGTTGTCCGGGCCCCATATGAGGTATATTTCTTCAATACTATCTGTGATGATTGTACATTAAAAAGAGGAAAAATGTTGGGAAGATTTTGCTAGATCATATCTTTATACTCCTGGCCTGTTCCACTGTCTATCATAACTCCTGAGCTGCAGGCCGTTTCTCTCTCTCCCACCTCCACCCCATCGAATATTCTCATGTATTGGCCAGAGAGTGTCACTGAGCCAGGTGCCAGCAGAGCCTGAACTTTAGACTTCTTTTTAAAATAGAATAAGAAAGGCATGTGTTGGAACAGTGAGACCTAATTACCAGCCTTCCCCAGTAGACATGTTTGGCTGGGGTGTAGGTGAAGTCATGGATGACAAAAGCTAATTAGTTCATGTGGTGTTAAATTCACCTAAATCTTGGCCTTTTCTAAGTTAACCACTCAGAGACAAATAATATTACAGTTATTAGAATTAGCCATATAACTAACTTACTTTCTCCCCTCTTCTCTCCTCTCCTCCCTCCCTTTCTCCCTTTTTCTCTCTCTCCCTCTTTCCTTCCCGTTCTTCCACCATCCCTTTCTCTTCTTCCCTCCTTCTTTCCTTCCTTCCCTCCCTTTCTCCCTCCTTCTTCCCTCCCTTCCCTCCCTCTTTTCTTCCTTCCCTCCCTCCTTTCCCTTCCTTCCTTCCTCCCTTCCTTCCCTCCCATTCTTCCTTCCTTTCCTTCTCTTCTCCTGGTTGACAGAGAAGAAAAGAGAAAAGAAACTCTTTATTGCATTCCTACTATGTTGAGAATGACAACTTGAAGAAGAATGGTGTTGCATTCATCTTCAAAAAGAACATTTCAAGATCTATCCTGAAGTACAATGATGTCAGTGACTGGATACTATCCATACACCTACAAGGAAGGCTAGTTAATATGACTATTATTCAAATTTATGCACCAACCACTAAGGCCAAAGATGAAGAAACTGAAGATTTTTATCAGTTTCTGCAGTCTGAAATTGATCAGACATGCAATCAGGATGCTGGATAATTACTAGTGATTGGGGAATGCAAAAGCTGGAAACAAAGAAAAAGAATCCATAGTTGGAAAATATGGCCTTGGTGATAGAAACGATGCCAGATATCACATGATAGAATTTTGCAAATATCTTTTCACTAACATAAATGATGGCTGTCCACATGGATCTTGCCAAATGAAATACACAGGAATCAAATCAAATACATCTGTGGAAAGAGATGATGGAAAACTCAATATCATCAGTCAGAACAAGGCCAGGGGCTGACTGCAGAACAGACCATGAATTGCTCATGTGCAAGTTTAAGTTGAAGCTGAAGAAAATCAGAACGAGTCCACGAGAGCCCAAGTATAACCTTGAGTATATCCCACCTAAATTTAGAGACCCTTTCTAGAATAGATTTGACGCTTTGAACGCTAATGACCGAAGACTAGAGTAGTTGTGGAATGACATCAAGGACATCATACATGAAGAAAGCAATAGGTCATTAAAAAGACAGAAATGGAAGAAAAGACCAAAATGAATGTGAGATGAGACTCAGAGACTTGCTTTTGAACGTAGAATAGCTAAAGCAAATGGAAGAAATGATGATGTAAAAGAGCTGAAGAGAAGAGCAGCTTGAGAAGGCAAAGTATAATGACATGCGCAAAAATCTGGAGATAGAAAACCAAAAAGGAAGTACATACTTGGCATTTCTCAAGCTGAAAGAACTGAAGGGAAAATTCAAGCATGGAGTTGCAGTAGTGAAGGACTCTGTGGGGAAAATATTAAACAATGCAGGAAGCATCAAAAGAAGGTGAAAAGAATACACAGAGTCACGGTACCAAAAAGAATTGGTCGACATTTAACCATTTCAGGAGGTAGCATATGATCAGGAACGGACGGTACTGAAGGAAGAGATCCAAGCTCTACTGAAGGCATTGGTGAAAAACAAGGCTTCAGGAATTGACGAAATACCAGTCGAGATTTTTCAACAAAAGGATGCAGTGCTGAAAGTGCTCACTCATCTATGCCAGGAAATTTGGTAGATGGCTGCCTGACCAACCAACTGAAAGAGATCCATATTTATGCCTATTCCAAAGGAAGGTGATCCAACTGAATGCAGAAGTTATCGAACAATGTCATTAATATCACACAGAAGTAAAATTTTGCAGAAGATAATTCAAGAGCAGTTGCAGCAGTACATCGACAGGGAACTGCCCGAAATTCAAGCAGGATTCAGAAGAGGATGTAGTACAAGGGATATCATTGCTGATGTCAGATGAATCCCAGCTGAAAGCAGACAATACCAGAAAGATGTTTATTGTCTATGGAAAGGCATTCAACTGTGTGGATCATAACAAATTATGGATAATATTGGTAAGAATGAGCATTCCGGAACACTTATATTGTGCTCATGAGGAGCCTGTACATAGATCAAGAGGCAGTTCTTTGAACAGAACAAGGGGATACCATCTAGCTTAAAGTCAGGAAAAGTGTGTGCCAGGGTTGTATCTTTTCACTATACTTATTCAATCTGTATGCTGAGCAAATAATCCAAGCTGGACTATATAAAGAAGAATGTGGCATCAGGATTGGAGGAAGACTCATTAACAACCTGGATTATTCAGATGACACAACCTTGCTGGCTAAAAGTGACGAGGACTTGGAGCACTTACTAATGATGATCAAAGACTACAGCCTTCAGTATAGATTACACCTCAACATAAAAAAAAAAGAAAACAAAACAAAAATCCTCAGAACTGGACCAACGAGCAACATCATGGTAAATGGAGAAAAGCCTGAAGTTGTCAAGGATTTCATTTTACGTGGATCCACAATCAAAACCGATGGAAGCAGCAGTCAAGAAATCAAAGGACACATTGTATTGGGCAAATCTGCTGCAAAGGTCCTCTTTAGAGCATTAACAAGCAAAAATGTCACCTTGAAGACTAAGGTGCGTCTGATCCAAGCCATGGTGTTTTCAGTTGCCTCATATGCATGCGAAAGCTGGACTATGAGTAAGAAAGAGCAAAGAAGAATTGACACCTTTGAATTGCAGTGTTCGTGAAGAGTATTTGAATATACCATAGACTGCCAAATAAATGAACGCATCTGTCTTGGAAGAAGTACAGCCGTAATGCTCCTTAGAAGCAAAGATGGAGAGACTATATCTCACATACTTTGAACATGTGATCAGGAGGGATCAATCCCTGGAGAAGGACATTGTGCTTGTTATAGTAGAGGGTCAGCAAAAAAGAGGAAGACCCTCAGTGAGATGGAGTAACACAGTGGCTGCAACAATTGTGAGGATGGCACAGGACCTGGCAGTGTTTTGTTCTGTTGTACATAGGTTCGTTATGAGTCAGAACTGACTCAATGGCACCTAACAACAACAACGACTATATTCGATGCTCTTTTTCAATGTTAACAGCAATCCTATGAAGTTGAGAGGCCATTTATAGTTGTTTCTATGAATTTCAAAGTGATACCCGGGTTGTCTCATCTGTGTTTGATCCCAAGACTTCTGACTTCAATACAAAAGCTATTTTCAGTTTTACCTATAAATCTGAACATCTCATCTGCCAACGCTTTTTATTAAAAAAGCCAAAGGCCTTTGTGAACATGAATTCACTATCAATGGTGAGATAATAACAAGTTAGGTGGAGGTGTTATGACCTTTAATTTACAGAAGAATGAATTAAGGCTCAAAGAGATGAAAGAGAGGATTACTTCCAATCAGCCAGTGATTAGGTACCCAGGTTTATTATATATCATTCGTTCACTTAATTATTTAATTGATATATATTTGTTGAAAACTTGCTACGAGCCAGATATCTGGAAGGTAGTAGGAATTTGGCAATAAGCAAAAGAGATAAAAATCCATAACCTTATGGAACTCAGAGGTTGTAGGAGGCACCAGACAGTAAAGCAGGAAGTGGCTAAGAAGAATATGTCTATGTGTATGCCGTAATTTTAATTAGAATCGCCAGGAAAAGTAGTGCTGAAAGACTTTCAGCAAGTTAAAATAAAAACCTGAAGAAGGTGGGGGAGAAAGCCACACAGGTATTTGGAGACAGCATTCCAGGCAGAGGGAACTGGCAGGGCAAGAGCCCTGAGGAACGAGCATGTCTGGCTTTTGGGAGGTCAAGCAAGGAGGCCAGTGTGGCTAGAGCAGAGTGAGTGGGAGACAAGTGTTGAGATGAGTCTGGAAAGGCAGCAGTCACCACGAATGGGCATGGACAGAGTATACATCAATCTTGTGAGGCCTTGAAGGCTATTACCCTAACTTTGGCTTTTACTTAGTGAGATGGGAAGCCATTTGGATGTTTCCAGCAGATAAGCGGCATACTCTGACTCAGCTTTTAACACGATGTGATCACTCTGGTGGCTGTGTTAATAACAGAATAAAATAGACAGGTGTGGAGGAATGGAGAACACACAGGAGGCTGAAACAGTTAATCCAAGTGAGAGACCCTGGTGGCTTGAGCCAGACTGCTCACAGTGGAGGTAGTGAGAGTGGCTTATCCTGGTTATCACTTAGGATTATCACTCCTGCTTTGCTACTACTAAAACCTGTGAAACCAAACCTGTTGCTGCCGAGTCTATTCCGACTTATAGTGACCCTATAGAACAGAGTAGAACTGTCCCGTGGGATTTCCAAGGGGTGCTGGTAGATTCAAACTGCCTGCCTTTTGATTAGGAGCTGTAGCTCTTAACCATTGTGCCACCAGGGCTCCTCTCATCACTTAAATAAATGCCCATGTCTATAATGATGAATTTTTAAGACCAAAATGGATGAGGGCTACAAAACAACTTTGGCCTTGACAGGCAGTTATGGAGCAAGCAAGCATTTTATCCAGCTTTCTGTCATCTCTATATTAAAAGAGAGTTAAACACAAATAACCATAAAACCCCAATTACTTGAACTTTTTATTTTCAGCTAGGCATGACAGCAATCATCTCCAAAGACTTACACATCACATAAAAGTCGGCCTCATTTGTAATCATTTTTCTATTGTTGATTATGATAGTAATTCTGCAGCTTAGCTGTTCTTGGTACACATGATTGGCATTTGTTTCACTGGCAAAATCAAGTCAAGGAACATTCTATGGCCAACATATTGAGCACATTTAGCAGGATGGAGTTGCGTCTCAGAAGCCACAATAGATTCATGACACAGGCTCCCTCCTCCGAGGTCTCAGTCTCAGCCCCCAGGGAACCCTCCTTGGAGCCCAGAGGCACTAGCCCCAGTAGAGCAGGCTCCCTCCTCCTCGGAGATGTGAATTACAGCTCCATGGAGCCACTTATCCAGCCTTCAGATTAAACAATTCCAACCTCATCCCTTTGTTCCCCCAACCCTAGATGTGTTCAGTAGCTGCTTCCTGAAATTCCTATCTCAGTAATAATTTTGTGTTCCCTTTTTGCCTATTCAGTGTAATGCCTGATTTACAGCTTTTACTAGATTCTTTTCAAATCACTTGTGATTTTTACTTCCTTTGTGGACTCTGATTGAATTAGAAATTGGAACCAAGATTGTGCCAAGAAACAATCCCTCAGAGAAGGAGTTTCAGGACTGAAACTCATTGCTTAAAACTCATTGCTGAGCTTCTGGGCATGGGAATGGGATTCTAGTAATTTATGGAATACTGTGATGGCGTAGTGGTTGAGAGCTCGGCTGCTAACCAAAAGGTCAGCAGTTTCAATACACCAGCTGCTCCTTGGAAACCCTGTGGGGCAGTTCTACTCTGTCCTATAGGGTTGCTATGAGTCAAAAATGACTCTATGGCAATGGTTGCCCACCCCGCCCACCACTGGTGATATCAGGAGTCCCTGGGTGGTGCCAATGGTTAAGCGTGCAGCTACTAACTGAAAAGTTGATGGTTCAAACGCAATCAGAGGTGCCTCAGAAGAAAGGCTGGTGATCTACTTCTGAAAACTCAGCCAGTGAAAACCCTGTGGAGCACTGCTCTACTCTGCTAACACAGGGTCGCCATGAGTTGGAATTGACTCAACAGCAACTAGCTTTTACTGGTGGTAAACCCCAAAACCCAGTGCTGTCGAGTCGATGCCTACTCATAGCGACCCTAAAGGACAGAGTAGAACTGCCCCCTAGAGTTTCCAAGGAGTGCCTGGCAGATTCCAACTGACGAGCCTTTGGTTAGCAGCTGTAGCACTTAACCACTAAGCCATCAGGGTTTAACAATGGGCTCAAAAATAGCAACAATCTTGAGGATGATACAGGACCAGGCAGTGTTTTATTCTGTCGTAGGCAGGGTCACTATGAGTCAGAACTGACTCAACAGCATCTAACAACAACATAACGGAGGCTGTCTGCACTCCTTCTCTTGTGGCGCTTTCCTCACGTCAATCCAACCTCTTGCTTCTATAGTCACATGTGTTACTACTAACTCTGATCCCCCTACCTCCCTTACAAGTATGCTTGTGATTACATTGGGCCTACACAGATAATCCAGGATAATCTTCCCGTATCAAGATCCTTAACTTAATTGCATCAGCAAAGTCCCTTTTACTGTGTGTGTAGTAAAGGATTTAACCTTGCCCAAAGAAAGAAAGGTCTGATCTTTGCCTTCTGCTTCTAGATGGTAATCTCTAAGCCTTTGGAACGTCATGCCTGAAAGGAGTTTCTTTTTGCTTGCCTGGGAGTTTTGAGTCATACTAGGTAGTCTCACAATATGATTTAAGTTGGGGACTTTGGGTCACAGAGTATCAGCTAGACCTCTGAAGGGGCAGGAGACTGAGATCAACTGTGTGGGCAGTCAACTATGCACGTGTGATGGAGGCCCAACAAAAAATAACGGATGTGGAGGTTCAGGTGAGCTTGCTTTCCTGGTTGGTTATATTCCATATGTATTATTGTACATAATTGCCAGGATAAGCAGCTCTGCCCATGATTCCACTGGGAGAGGAAAACACAGAACTTTCCCGGACTCTGCACCAAGTATCTCTTCCTTTGGCTGAACAAATCTGTATCCTTTCACTGTGATAAACCATAACTATAAGTAAAACAGCTTTCAGTGAGTTCTGTGGGTCCTTCTACAGAATTATCAAAACTAAGGGTGGTTTCGGAAACCCTTTAACCTTGAAATTGGTGTCAGAAATGAGAGTGGTCTTGTGAACCATTGTCTAATTTCACACCACATGGGTTTAAGTTGACATAATCACAGGTTCCAGGAATTAGGACATGAATATCTTTGGGGTGGTCATCTTTCAGCCTACTATAAAAGAACAACATTAATTCTATAATCTTCCATAGACTTGGTCACATGGAAATATTGGATAGATTAATTTTGATCATTATCATATAAAAATATATAGATTGGAAAAATCTGAGCTTGTTAAGACTGTCAAGTACATAGGAAGAGGAAAAGATTGAGGAGCTGTTGCAGATTGAAAGAGACAATGACATGATGACTAAACACAACACATATTTGTGTACAGATTTCTGCAACTGAAAGAATAAAAAGGCATTATATGAATAGGTAGTGAAATTTGAATGGAATCTGTGGATGGGACAGTGCACTAACTATATTGATTCCCTGAATGGGAAAGTATGTCTTTATTTTAAGTGGTTTTGTACTGAGGTATTTATGATGATTGGGCATCATTTTAGAGAAAAGCTCTGTGTGTGCGTGTGTGTAGACAGAGGAGGAGACAAATAGAGATGAAGATGGAGGATAGAGTGAGAGAGGAGGAAATGTGGAAAAATAACAATCTGGGTGAAGAAAATGTAGGAGTTCTTTGTATTATTACAACTTTTTTTAGACTTGAAATTATTTCAAAATAAAAGTATATTGAGGTAAAAAACACAAATTATCAATATAAATAATGAAAAAGAAATGATCTTTACCAATTTTATGAAGATCAAAAAAAAGAATATTATGAACACCTTTATACCCATATATTTGATAATTTTGATAGAATAACTTCCTCAAAGATTACAACTTACTAAAACATACAAAGTAGAAAATTTAAGTAGTCTGACATCTACTAAAAACATTGAATCTGTTATTTAATACCTTTCTGTATAGAAAACCCCAAATCTGGATGACTTAATGGATAAATTCTTTCAAATGTTTATGGAAGAAATAATACCAATCTGGAAACCCTGGTGGCGTAGTGGTTAAGTGCTACGGCTCCTAACCAAAGGGTTGGCAGTTTGAATCCACCAGGCGTTCCTTGGAAACTGTGGGGCAGTTCTACTCTGTCCTATAGAGTCGATATGAGTTGGAATCGACTCGATGGCACTGGGTTTGGTAATACCAATCTTGCACAACATTTTCCTGAGAATAGAAAAAAAGAAACACTTTACAACTCATTTTAAGATGCCAATATAACCTGGATTCCAAAGGATATTACAAAAAAAAAGAAAAGTTATAAACAAATTTTTCACATGGAACGAGATGCAAAAAGCCTTTAAAGAATCAGTAAATCAAGGCCAGCAATATATAAGCAGGACATGCACCATTACCAGGTAAACTGGGTTCTCAAGGGTAGATTAAATTTTTAAAATCAATCAATATAAGATATGTTAAATTAGTGAGAAAAAGAAAACATATGATCATTACAATAGATGCAGAAAAAAATTTTCAATAGATCTGAAAAGGACTTTTCCTTTTATATAAGAGTATACAGATTTAAAGTTGCTTAACTTCATTTGTTATCAGGGAAATGCAAATTAAAACTCTGATGCAATACCACTGCATAACCAACAGAACAGCTAAAATGGTAAAGATAAACCATACAAAGTATTGGTGAGAATGTAGAGCAACTAAAACTCTTATAAATTGTTGGTAGGAATGTAAACTGGTATAGCCACTCTGGCAAACTGTTTGACAGTATCTGCTAGAAGCTAAATGTATACCGTATGTCCTGGCCATCTCCTAGGTGTGTGTGTGTGTGTGTATATGTTATGTGTGTGTATATATATATACACTAGACCCCTTGCTGTCAAGTTGATTCTGACTCATAGCGACACTATAGGACAGAGTAGAACTGCCTCCACAGGGTTTCCAAGGAGTGCCTGGTGGATTTGAAATGCTGACCTCTTGGTTAGCAGTCGTAGCACTTAACCACTACACCACCAGGGTTTCCTGTAGGTATATATGAATAGCCAAGAGAAATAAGTACATGTGTTCACCAAAAGACGCGTTCATAGTAGCAGTGTTCATAATAGCCCCAAATTAGAACAGCCCAAATGTTCATCAACAATGTACTGGAAAGATAAACTGTGGGTATAGTTACACAGTTATAGGAATGGCTCCCTAGTTTTATGGTCTCAGGAATTCTTTACGTTCTTAAAAATTATTGCAGAACCCAAGGAACTTTTATTTACCTGGCCAATGGTTAAGTGGTCAGCTGCTAACTGAAAGGTCGGCGGTTCAAACCCATCAGCTGCTCCATGGGAGAAAAGGCTTCGTGAACTGCTTCCCTAAAGATCACTGCCTAGGAAACCCTATGGGGCGGCTCTACTCTGTCCTGGAAGGTCGCTATGAATCAGACTCGACTTGATGGCACACAACAACAACATATCTATTAACATGTGCCAGATTAGAAGTTAAAGCTGAGAGAATTTTAAAAACAGGAATACGCAAGCACCATTGCATGTTATGTAGTCTCTGGAAAACTCCACTGTACACTCACGAGAGAATGAGAGTAAAAAAGGCAAATATCAAAATATTATTATGAAAATAGTTAAGAGCTGCAGACACCCTGAAAAGATCTTGGGAGTCTCTAGATCACACTTTGAGAACCTTTGCTTTTACAGCAATAGAACTGAACAAACTACAACTACATGGAAAAATATGGACTCGTCTCGCAAACTTAGGAAGAGGATGTACCATGTGACTCCATTCATGTAAAAAATACAGAAATTAGGAAAACTGAATTACGCTGTTAGAAGCCAGAATTAGGGAGTGCGGGCAGAAGGAAGCAGAAGGGGGATTTCTGGGGTGCTGTTAAGGCTTTTTTTGTTGTTGTTAAGGCCGTTTCTTAATTTGGGTGCTTGTTATACTGGCGTGTTCCATTTGTGAGAATTTATAGACCTGTACACTTGTACACACTTTCCTGTGTGCACACTATGCTTCAATGAAAAGTAAAACAGACAAAAATAAAACTTTTTTCTCTTAGTGAGCTGTTGATCTCTTTACTTCCACTCAGAGCCATAAAACCTGCTCATAAAAAATCGTTAAGTTTGAGAATTCTAGGCCCCCAGGAATAAGCCCACCTTTCTAGCCCTCGCATTAATGGGCTCTGTTTGAGGCCATTATAAACAATCGTTTTTGGGTGTGGAGGCACCAGTTTAATCTTCCTCTTGGTTCCCAGCAGTTTCCTTGTCCCCTTTGTAGGGTGGAGAACATTTAGTAGAAATTGCTTGGGAGTGGCTGGAGGCAATGTCTTTCACCACAATCCCTTTTCTTAATCGCCTGTCCCCCCATATCACTTCTCATTAATTTTACTTGGGGTAACACGAAGGGTGTTTTTAACCTTTGTTATGACATCCTTATGCAACAGAAAATTCTTTTGGTGAAACCTGTAGACCATTCTCAGAATAATATTTTTAAATGCATAAAATAAAATGTATAGGATTTAGGAAAAATTATATTGAAACATAGTTATGAAAAGATTAAAAATATGTTTATGACATTATCATATACATGCTCTTTATTAATTCAGGAAAGTTAATATCCAAGATATTAAAAAACAATTGATTTAAGATCTAGCAGTGGGGTCCACTGTAATTTCAAAGTTGTAATGAATGAAAATGATATTTTGAGATATCTACAACTATAATGTAGTATGAAAATATCTGGGTGACTAGTTACACAGATCCTACTGTAGGTTTGCTTGTTTGGTCTACATTTAAAATTAAAGGAAATACTAAATTTCAGTTAGAAGTTAGTAAAAATATATATATATTTTTCCTTCTGAGTACAAGTATCCTCTGAATTCTATTGACAGAGCCTTAAAGTGCCCCAGATACTTGGAACTCGTCAGTCAGTTTCAGCTTTCCTAACCCTGTTGTTGTTGTTAGTTGCCTTCTAGTAAATTTGACCTCGTGTGTCAGGGTAGAACTGTGCTCCACAGAGTTTTCAAGGCTATGGCCCTTCGGAAACAGATTACCAAACCTGTTTTGTAAGGCATCCCTGGGTGAGTTCAAACCACTGACCTTTCAGCTAGTAGTCTATCTTGTCACTTAACCCTTTGTGCCACTCAGGAACTTGTTTTCTAACCCTGTGTCATGGATTGAATTGCATCCCCCAAAATTGTGTGTCAACTTGGCTAGGCTGTCATTCCCAGTATTGTGTTATTGTCCCACCTCTATGATGTTAATCAGGCAAGATTAGAGGCAGTTATGTTAATGAGGTAGGGCTCAATCTACAAGATTAGGGATTGTGTTTCAAGTCAATCTCTTCTGAGATACAGAAAAGAGAAGCCAGCAGAGAGACAGGGGGACCTCCTACCACCAAGAAAGCAGAGCCAGGAGCAGAGCACATCCTTTAGACCTGGGGTCCTTATGCTGAGAAGCTCCTAAACCACGAGAAGACTGATGGCAAGGACCTTCCCCCAGACCCAACAGAGAGAGATAGCTTTCCCCTGAAGCTTGTGCCCTGAATTCAGGACTTCTAGCCTTCTAAATTGTGTGACAATAAACTTCTCTTCGTTAAAGCCTTTCACTTGTGGTATTTCTATTATAGCAGCATTAGATAACCAAGACGCACTGCATAGATCCAAATTATTGGATCTTGTTCATTTAGATTGCAGATTATAGCAAAGCTATATTTCTTCTCTTTTTTTCAGACAGGCCACTTTAAACCTAAGACCATCTCGGTCTTTATAAACCCATAACAAATAGACAATACAAGCCAACATTATAAATAGTGGGTTCCTCACTGCCCTATGTCCTGCCTCTTGCACTCAATCATTTCTACATTTTAGGATCTATTATTCAAGGCATGCTACCATGGGTACCAATTTCTGTATCAGTTAGTTTGCATTACAGACAACATGAATCCTAATTTAAAAGTTTTAAACAATAAGATTTAATAAATCACATATTTTAAAAAAAAAAATGCCATCAAGCCGATTCTGACTCGTAGCAACTCTATAGGACAGAGTAGAACTGCTCCATGGGGTTTCCAAGGAGCGCCGTGTAAATTCGAACTGCCGACCTTTTGGTTGGCAGCCGTAGCTCTTAACTGGGTTTCCAGTACAAGAAGTCTCAAAAAATGGTAGAATTCAGGTTCAGAATTATTTAGTGTCTCAACAATGTCATAAAGGTCCCAGGTTCTCTGCATTTTTCTCAGTGTTATTTCCAAAATGAATTCTGTAGAAAGCTAATCCCAGGAAAGATGTGGCAAAATAAAGAAGTAAAACCCCTGTGTGCTCAGGAAACATCATATTTTTTTAATAGAGTTGCAGTGCTCATTAGTATCTGTATGCATGTATGAATATTAGTCTTAAATGGTGGCTTTACTATTATAATTTATAGAATGTGTGCAGTTGTTTTAAGGAAGAACACGGATAGTGCTCTGTTTCCAGCCCCAAATTTCTTCTTCTTTTTTTTTGTTTTTTAAGTGTCAAATGATGATGCCTTCCAGAGACATTCTTACTGCATCCAGTGTTCCTTCACCCAAAAAACTCATAGCAAAGGCATGAGAGTTCTCTTCTTTTGATACACAGAGAAGGTGGATTAAATAGTTGAATCTTGTCATCTGAAAGAGACAGTGACTTGTTAACGATGCAGAGAATGTAGTTATTATGAAAAAGCTATACATAGGTCTTCGAGGTTAAAAAAAAAAGAAGCCAGACACGATGAGCCTCATTTCTCTGTTGTCTGATTTCACTCTGTGAGGAGTTTGTCTTTGATGTGGAACTCAAACACCTGTCAATCATGCAAGCAATGCCGAGGTAGTTAGTATTGAGTTCAGCAGACAGAGTAGCTATGAGAACCTGTGTGCAGGCACTGAGCAATTCTTCAATCTGAAGACATCATCTCTACCACTAGCATCTGATATGGCCAGTCCACTCCCGGGTGAACCTGGGAACTCATTGCTAAAGAATCTTGATCTCTAACTGTACATACTGGGGCTGGGAAATATGTGGCACCTAACGTCTCGTTTTGACATCTCAGTGTTACACACACACATACACACTGCTGGTGAGTCGGACTCATAGTGACCCTATAGGACAGAACAGAACTGCTCCACAGGGTTTCCAGGGCTGTAGTCTTTACAGAAGCAGCTGCCATATCTCTCTCCCCCATAGCAGCTGGTGAGTTCAAACCGTACACCTTTTGGTTAGCAGCTGAGCGCTTAACCACTGGGCCACCAGGGCTCGTTTTCAGCGATACATGGAGATCCTTGATTTAACGCTACAATAAGCTTTGAGGAGTCTAAAAAAAAAAAGCCAAACCTGTTACCATTGAGTCAATTTTGACTCATAACGACCCCATAGGACAGAGCAAAACTGCCCCATAGTTTCCAAGAAGTGGCTGGTGGATTTGAACTGCCGACCTTCTGGTTAGCAGCGGTACCTCTTAACCACTACACCACCAGGGTTTCCTTGAGGACTCTACAAGGAAGAAAATCTGATGAGTAGAGAGATCCTTTGGGTGCCATTTTTTCTTCTTCCAAAATTCAATGCATAAAGACAAAATCACACTGCTGTAGAACAGGCTGTCTAGCTCTCACATATAGGAGTTAAGGCTGCAGCGAAAGTTCAAAGAGCCCTTTTTCTTGAGCTGCTGTATCTAATTTGCATATTTTAGAGGCTGGCAGTTACTCTGTGGCTGTCAATTGCCGAAGTTGCAGGTACTGAGCAAACTGGGAGACAAAAATCTTGCATCATTTAGCCAAAGAAATAAGACATCAATGGAGTAAGATGATTTTTTTTTTCAAATACCTGCATTGTATTTTTTTTTTTATGATTTTTATTGTGCTTTAAGTGAAAGTTTACAAATCAAGTCAGTCTCTCACACAAAAACTTATATACACCTTGCTACCTACTCCCAATTACTCTACCCCTAATGAGACAGCCGGTTCCCTCCCTCCACTCTCTCTTCATGTCTATTCCACCAGCTTCTAACCCCCTCCACCCTCTCATCTCCCCTCAAGGCAGGAGATGCCAACATAGTCTCAAGTGTCCACCTGATCCAAGAAGCTCACTCCTCACCAGCCTTCCTCTCCAACCCACTGTCCAGTCCAATCCCTGTCTGAAGAGTTGGCTTCGGGAATGGTTCCTGTCCTGGGCCAACAGAAGGTCTGGGGGACACGACCACCAGGGTCATTCTAGTCTCAGTCAGACCATTAAGTCTGGTCTTTTATGAGAATTTGGGGTCTGCATCCCACTGCCCTCCACTCCCTCAGGGGTTCTCTGTTGTGTATCCTGTCAGGGCAGTCATCGGTTGTAGCCAGGCACCATCGAGTTCTTCTGGTCTCAGAATGATGTAGTTGCTGGTTCATGTGCCCCTTTCTGTCTCTTGGGCTCGTAATTACCTTGTGTCCTTGAAGTTCTTCATTCTCCTTTGATCCAGGTAGGTTGAGACTCATTGATGCATCTTAGATGGACAGTTGCTAGTATTTAAGACCCCAGACGCCACTCTCCAAAGTGGGATGCAGAATTTTTTTTAATAGATTTTATTATGCCAATTGACTTAGATGTCCCCTGAAACCATGGTCCCCAAAACCCTACCCCTGCTACCCTGGTCTTTGAGGCATTAAGTTCATTCAGGAAACTGCTTTTGGTTTAGTCCAGTTGTGCTGACCTCCCCTGTATTGTGTGTCGTCTATTCCCTTCGCCTAAACTAGTTCTTATCTACTATATAATTAGTAAATACCCCTCTCCCACCCTTCTTCCCTCCCCCCTCATAACCGCAAAAGAATGTTTTCTTCTCAGTTTAAACTATTTCTCAAGTTCTCATAAAAGTGGTCTTATACAATATTTGTCTTTTTGCAACTGACTAATTTCACTCAGCATAATGCCTTCCAGGTTCCTCCATGTTATGAAATGTTTCACAGATGCCTCACTGTTCTTTATCGATGCGTATATTCCATTGTGTGAATGTACCATAATTTATTTACCAATTCATTCATTGATGGGCACCTTGGTTGCTTCCATCTTTTTGCTTTTGTAAGCAGTGCTGCAATGAACATGCGTGTGCATATATCTGTTCTTGTAAAGGCTTTTATTTCTCTAGGATATATTCCAAGGAGTGGGATAGCTGGATCCTATGGTAGTTCTATTTCTAGCTTTTTAAGGAAGCACCAAATCGATTTCCAAAGTGGTTGTACCATTTGACATTCCCACCAGCAGTGTAGAAGTATTCCAACCTCTCCACAGCCTCTCCAACATTTATTATTTTGTGTTTTTTGGATTAATGCCAGCCTTGTTGGAGTGAGATGAAATCTCATTGTAGTTTTGATCTGCATTTCTCTAACGGCTAATGACTGTAAGCATTTCCTCATGTATCTGTTAGCTACCTGGATGTCTTCTTTAGTGAAGTGTCTGTTCATATCTTTTGCCCATTTTTTAGTTGGGTTATTTGTCTTTTTGTAGTTGAGTTTTTGCAGTATCACGTAGATTTTAGAGATCAAGCGCTGATCAGAAATGTCATAGCTAAAAACTTTTTCCCAGTCTGTAGGTAGTCTTTCTACTCTTTTGGTGAAGTCTTTGGATGAGCATAGCTGTTTGATTTTTAGGAGCTCCCAGTTATCTAGTTTTTCTTCTGCATTCTTAATTATGTTTTGTATGCTGTTTATGCCATGTATTAGGGCCCCTAACATTGTCCCTATTTTTTCTTCAATGATCTTTAGATTTTATATTTAAGTCTTTGATCCATTTTGAGCTCATTTTTGTGCATGGAGTGAGGTATGGGTCTTGTTTCATTGTTTTGCAGATGGATATCCAGTTATGCCAGCACCATTTGTTAAAAGACTGTCTTTTTCCCATTTAACTGTTTTGGGGCCTTTGTCAAATATCAGCTGCTCATATGTGGATGGATCTATGTTTGGATTCTCAATTCTGTTCCTTTGGTCTATGTATCTGTTGTTGTACCAGTACCAGGCTGTTTTGACCACTGTGGTGGTATAATAGGTTCTAAGATCAGGTAAAGCAAGGCCCCCCACTTTGTTCTTCTTTTTCAGTAATGCTTTACTTATCCGGGACCTCTTTCCCTTCCATATGAAGTTGGTGATTTATTTCTCCATCTCATTAAAGAATGTTTTTGGAATTTGGATCGGAATTGCATTAAATGTATAGATCGCTTTTGGTAGAATAGACATTTTTATAATGTTAAGTCTTCCTATCCATGAGCAAGGTATGCTTTTCCACTTATGTAGGTCTCTTTTCGTTTCTTGCAAAAGTGTTTTGTAGTTTTCTGTGTATAAGTCGTTTACATCTCTGGTAAGATTTATTCCTAAGTATTTTATCTTCTTGGGGACTACTGTAAATGGTATTGATTTGGTGTTTTCCTCTTCGATGTTCTTTTTGTTGGTGTAGAGGAATCCAACTGATTTTTGTATGTTTATCTTCTATCCTGATACGCTGCTGAACTCTTCTATTAGTTTCAGTAGTTTTCTTGAGGATTCCTTAGGGTTTTCTGTGTATAAGATGATGTCGTCTGCAAATAGAGATACTTTGACTTCTTCCTTGCCAATCTGGATGCACTTTATTTCTTTATCTGGCCTAATTGCTCTGGCTAGGACCTCCAGCACAATGTTGAATAAGATTGGTGATAAAGGGCATCCTTGTCTGGTTCCCGATTTCAATGGGAATGCTTTCAGGCTCTCTCCATTTAGGGTGATGTTGCCTGTGGCTTTGTATAAATGCCCTTTATTATGTTGAGGAATTTTCCTTCTATTTCTATTTTGCTGAGAGTTTTTATCACAAATCGGTGTTGAACTTCATCAAATGCCTTTTCTGCATCAGTGTGATTCTTGTCTTTTGTTTTATTTATGTGGATTACATTAATTATTTTTCTAGTGTTGAACCATCCCTGCATACCTGGTATGAATCCCAGTTGGTCATGATGAATTATTTTTTTTGATATGTTGTTGAATTCTATTAGCTAGAATTTTGTTGATGATTTTTGCATCTAAGTTCATGAGGTACATAGGCCTGTAATTTTTCTTTTTTTGTGGTGTCTTTTCCTGGTTTTGGTATCAGGGATATGCTGGCTTCATAGAATGAGTTTGGGGGTATTCCGTCCTGTTCTATGCTCTGAAATACCTTTGGTAATAGTGGTGTTAACTCTCCTTTGAAAGTTTGGTAGAACTCTGCAGTGAAGCCATCTGGGCTAAGGTTTTTTTTGGTTGGGAGTTTTTTTTTTTTTTTTTACCTTTTCAATCTCTTCTTTTGTTATGGGTCTATTTAGTTGTTCTACCTGTGTTTGTGTTAGTTTAGGTAGGTAGTGTGTTTCTAGGAAATCATCCACTTCTTCTAGGTTTTTAAATTTGTTACAATACGATTTTTCATGGTAATCTGATAGGATTCTTTTAATTTCAGTTGGGTCTCTTGTAATATCGCCCATCTCATTTCTAATTTGGGTTAATTTCTTCCTCTCCTGGTTTCTTTTGTCAGTTTGGCTAATGGTTTATCAATTTTGTTGATTTTTTCAAAGAACCAGCTTTTGGTCTTGTTCTTTCAACTGCTGTTCTGTTTTCTGTTTCATTTAGTTCAGCTCTAATTTTTATTATTTGTTTTCTTCTGGTGCCTGAGGGTTTCTTTTGTTGTTCTCTTTCTATTTGTTCAAGTTGTAGGGATAATTCTTTGATTTTGGCCCTTTCTTCTTTTTGTATGTGTGCATTTATTGATATAAATTGACCTCTGAGCACTGCTTTCTCTGTGTCCCCAAGGTTCTGATAGGAGGTGTTTTCATTCTCGTTGGATTCTATAAATTTCTTTATTCCATCCTTAATGTCTTCTATAATCCTGTCTTTTTTGAGCAGGGTATTGTTCAGTTTCCACGTGTTCGATTTCTTTTCCCTGCTTTTTTCTGTAATTGATTTCCACTTTTATGGCCTTATGGTCGGAGAAGACACTTTGTAAAATTTCAATGTTTTGGATTCTGCTAAGGCTTGCTTTATGACCTAATATGTGGCCTATTCTAGAGAATGTTCCATGTGCACTAGAAAAGAAAGTAAATTTGGTTGCTGTTGGGTGGAGTGATCTGTATATGCCTATGAGGTCAAGTTGGTTGATTGTGGCATTTAGATCTTCCGTGTCTTTATTGAGCTTCTTTCTGGATGTTCCGTCCTTCACCGAAAGTGGTATGTTGAAGTCTGCTACTATTATTGTGGAGCTGTCTATCTCACTTTTCAATGCTGTTAGAGTTTGTTTTGTGTATCTTGCAGCCCTATCATTGGGTGCATAAATATTTAATATGGTTATATCTTCTTGATATATTGTCCGTTTAATCTTTATATAGTGTCCTTCCTTACCCTTGCGTCGTATTTCTTTAACTGCTTCTTTTCCATGAGTGGAAGAATCACTAATTGTGGGTCTACATTTCCACAGTTCAGTTTTATCAGGTGAATGCTACATTGCTCACATAGTAATAGTGATGCACAGTTATCTTGGTCCTATGTTTTGCTTCTTATTACTTAGAGTGCAACTAAAAATAACAGAATACTATCTAATCATCTATGCCTACTGAGTTCATAGGTCTGTCTGCCCTTGTTATTAAACTTGGTGACATATAGCATAACAGAGCTGGTAAGGGCATGATTTGGCCAAGTATATCAATTCGAAGTCCCCAAGCTGTAACTTCCTGACAGCACCATCTGATAGGCAGTTCAGAGTCCTGATGGTGCATTTCCATTTTGGCTCATCCATGTATTTTCTACTCATAAGCATCTTCTGAAGAAGGTTATGTGATGGGGCCTTAAAAACCAATGGAGTCTATAAAGCCAACTATAATGTTCATACTTGTATGTTGCCAACTTTGGTTGACAAATTCACTGCCAAGTAATATTTATTTCAAATTGGATTTTGTTTGGAATAATTTGAAATGGCTTTATTTACCTATTATCAGGGCCACTTATAAGTTGAGAAGTCTGGGACTGGCAACCTTGCTCATAATGGGTCCTACAAAGCCATCTGCAAAATACTTGATGCTTTGCATGTCTGAGTTACTTGATAATATCTTCAGTGAACCCAGTATTACAATTACTGTTATACTTAACACAGAGTCTTTGTGGTTACAAATCTTTAAGATTGCAAGTCTTTAGAAAAATCTCCTAAAAGCAGTTTACTTACCGGTTATAAATTTCTACTGAGTGTGTGTGTGTGTTTCTTGAATTCAATCTGTCTATGGGGTTGCTATGAGTTGGATCCAACTGAATGGCATCTAAAACTAACAACAGTTATTATATACCATAGAGTAGATCCCTGCCGTTAAGTGCCATCAGGTCGGTGCCAACTCATAGCGACCCTGTGTACAACAGAATGAAACATTGCCTGGTCCTGGGCCATCCTCATAATCGTTGTTATGCTTGAGCCCATTGTTGCCACCACTGTGTTATTCCATCTTATTGAGGGTCTTCCTCTTTTCGATGACCCTTTACTTTGCCAAGCCTGATGTCCTTCTCCAGGAACAGGTTCCTCTTGATAACATGTTCAAAGTATGTAAGATATGTTCTCACTATCCTTGCTTCTAAGGAGCATTCTGGTTGTACTTCTTCCATGACAGATTTGTTAGTTCTTTTGGCAATCCGTGGTATATTCGATATTCTTCACCAACACCATAATTCAAAGGCGTTAAGTCTTTGGTCTTCCTTATACGTGGTCCAGTTTTCGTATGCATACGAGGGGATTGAAAACACTATGGCTTGGGTCAGGGGCATCTTAGACCTTAATGTGACATCTTTGCTTTTTAACACTTTAAAGAGTTCTTTTGCAACAGATATGTCCAATGAAATGTGACTTTTGATTTCTTGACTGCTAGTTTCATGGGTGTTGATTGTGGATCCAAGTAAAATGAAATGTTGACAACTTCAATCTTTTCTCCATTTATCATGATGTTGCTTACTGGTCCAGTTGTGAGGATTTCTGTTTTCTTTATATCGAGGTGCAATCCATACCGAAGGGTGTGGTCTTTGATCTCATCAGTAAGTGCTTCAAGTCCTCTTTGCTTTCATCAAGCAAGGCTGTGTCATCTGCATAACACAAGTTGTTAATGAGTCTTCCCACAATCCTGATGCCCCATTCTTCTTCATATAGCCCAGCTTCTGGTATTATTTGCTCAGCACACAGATTGAGTAAGTATGGTGAAAGGATATAACCTTGACACACACCTTCCTGACTTTAAACCACTAATTATCCCCTTGTTCTGTTCTAACAATTGCCTTTTGAAGTATGTACAGGTCCCTCATGAGCACAACTAAGTGTTCTGGGTTTCCCATTCTTTGCAATGTTATTCATAATTTGTTATGATCCATACAGTCTAATGCTTTTGCATTGTCAATAATATGCAGGTAAACATCTTTCTGGTGTTCTCTGCTTTCACCCAGGAGCCATCTGACATCAGCAATGATATTTCTTGTTCCATGTCCTATTCTGAATTTAACTTGAATTTCTGGAAGTTCCCTGTTGATGAACTGCTGTTGCCATTTTTTAATGATCTTCAGCAAAATTTTACTTGCATGTGATATCAATGATATTGTTCAGTAATTTCCCATTCTGTTTGATCACTTTTCTTTGAACAGGCACAAATATGGATGTCTTCCAGTCAGTTGACCAGGTAGGTATCTTCCAAATTTTCTTGGAATAGATGACTGAGTACTTCCAGTGCTGCATCTGTTTGTTGAAACATCACAATTGGTATCCTGTCAATTCCTGGAGCCTTGTTTTTCACCAATGTCTTCAGTGCAGCTGAGACTTCTTCCTCACAGAAGGAAACACTGCTGAGTCCTGCACCACCCTCACAATCATTGTTATGCTTAAGCCCATTGTTGCAGCCACAGGTGTCAATCCATCTCACTGAGGGTCTTCCTCTTTTTCGCTGACCCTGTACTTTACCAAGCATGATGTCCTTCTCCAGGGACTGATCCCTCCTTACAGCATGTTCAAAGTATGTGAGACATAGTCTTGCCATCCTTGCTTCTAAGGAGCATTCTTGTTGTGTTTCGCCCAAGATGGACTTGTTCGTTCTTTTGGCAGTCCATGGTGTATTCAATATTCTTTGACACCACAGTTCAAAGAGGTCAATTCTTCTTCAGTGTTCCTTATTCATTGTGCTGCTTTCACGTGGAGAGGAGGCAGTTGAAAACACCATGACTTGGGTCAGGTGCACCTTAGTCTTCAAGGTAACATCTTTGCTCTTCAACACTTTAAAGAGGCCTTTTGCAGCAGATTTGCCCAATGCAATGCATCTTTTGATTTCTTGACTGCTGCTTCCATGACTGCAGATTGTGAATCCAAGCAAAATGAAATCTTTGACAACTTCACCCTTTTCTCCATCTATCAGTATGTTGCCTATTGGTCCATTTGTGAAGATTTTTGTTTTCTTTATGTTGAGATGTAATCCATACTGAAGGCTGTGGCCTTTGATCTTCATCAGTAAGGGCTTCAAGTCCTCTTCACTTCCAGCAAGCAAGGTTGTGTCATCTGCATAACGCAGGTTGTTAGTGAGTCTTACTCCAATTCTGCTGCCCCGTTCTTCTCCACGTAGTCCAGCTTCTCAGATTATTTGCTCAGCACACAGTCTTCCTTGTAGGCATATGGATGTTATCCTATCACTGACTGTGTTGTACTTCAGGATAGATCTTGAAAGTTCTTTTTGATGACGAATGTAAAGCTCTGAGGGGACAAATTAGAAACATATATCGATGAATTTTATTTGTTTCCTCCATAAGAGTAAAGGAACTCTGTAAGGGCTGGAATGAGGGTTTGCCAGTCTTTCAGCTTTCACTTTTTACATGGTTTGCATTCCCTAGGCCAATGAGGGGTACAGGATGGGCTTAGTGAAACCTCTTGGCCTGGGGAATTTGAGCCCAAATGGCCCCCTGCCACCTCTTCCCCTTAATCTAGATGACTACAAAACACCACCTTTCCTTAGTCCTCTGGTGCACCTTGAAGTCTTGGACAAGGGAATGAGGCAGAGTAAGTAGTGCTCTCCTCAAGCACCTTCCCTAACTCCCATTCTTGTCATTGTTGGGTGCTGTGGAGTGTGACCCCATGTGACAAATTAGAACTGGCCCATAGAATTTTCTTGGCTGTGTTCTTTATTCTTTATGGAAGAAGGTCACCAGGTCTTTCTCCCATGAAGCGGCTAGTGGTTTTGAGCCATTAACCTTTCAGTTAGCAGCTGAGCACTTGATCACTTGCACCATCAGGGCCCCTTGACTCCCACTTTAGCAACATTAATGCTCTAAGAGGTTCTGGTGAAAAGAATTGTTTAATTTAGTTTCAAGCACTGCTCCCTAAATATATTTCACAATAAACATATTAATATCCTACAGAACCACTGTTCCACTGAACATGTTTCTGGAAACACTAGTCTAAACCAGACATTAAACTTGGCCTTCGGTGACTGTACAAGCCTTCTGCCTTGTAAAACTTTAAGCAATTTTCAGGGAGAGAGTATGCATGAAGAATGGACTCAATAAGTCTTTATTGAATTGAGGAAAAAGGAAATATCACCTGACCTCCATATTCTTAGTCTTTTCAGAAAGAGAAAAAGGGCCAATGTCACCATCAATGTTGGTCCGTGCTTACCATAAATGCTAATTTCCCTTTCATTCCCGTGATAATCCTGGCATCTCTTGGATCATAAATTATTTATGACTTTTTTTCTCTAAAAAAATGTAAGCAGTATTGATAAATCTTTCTGAAACTTTCCCAGAAAATTGATAGAACTGAATTTTATCAGTAGAAATCCAGATGAAATTTAGGAGTGGAAAAAAGAGATGAACTGTTAAGCAAAAAAGGTAAACAGCCTGGCATTTCTGTCTTAATGATTCTTCAATTTTCTTGTGTGTGTGTGTGTTTTTTTTTTTAATGAGATAGAGGTAAAACAATAACCAAGTGCTTGTCAGGGTCCAAAACTCTGTAGAATTTCAAGTTATTTTGAATGTGTATATAAGTGAGTATAACCAAAAAACAAACAAACCCACCACTGTCAATTCAATTCCAACTCATAGTAAAACTGCCCCGTAGGGTTTCCAACTCTGTAAATCTTTACGGAAACAGACTGCCACATATCTCTCCTTCAGTGGCCTTTTGGTTAGCAGCTGAGTTCTTTAACCAGTGTACCATCAGGGCTCATAAGTATATATAGATGCCTGTGAAATATTAGAACAAAATCTTTCTATGATATTTATTGGAGACCAATGTAATCATTTCTGTTTCTGAACAAAGTTGTGAATGACAATGGCTAATAAGTCCTTATTATGTGCCACTGGAGTTCTGGTGGCGCAGTGCTTAAGAGCTATGATTATTAATCAAAAGGACGGCAGTCCAAATCCACTAGCTGCTCCTTGAAAACCCAAGGGGGCAGTTCTACTCTGTCCTATAGGGCCACTATGAGTCAGGATTGATGCAACGGCAATGAGGTATATTATGTGCCAGGCATTCTAGTGTGTTTTACGTGCATTATTGTATTTAAGCCTAACAGGAACCCCGTGAGCTGAGTACTACTATTATCCTAATTTTATAGATGAAGACTGGAGACAGGAAATAAATTTCAGAGGCCACACATCGAATAAGTGGTAGAGTTGGGATTCAAACCTGGTTATGGAGGCCTCTTTCCTAGCCACTGTGCTGTACAGTCTACTGTGAAGAACATATTAATTTGAGGAACCACCCTGGGTTAGTGCCAAGCTGCCTTCCTTCCTGAGACTGAAGCTTTTTTTATGACTTAGATGATCTGTCTCTCCTTCCCTGAATTCAATGTAGCTATTTTAAGAATTGATCACTAGACAGAGGTCCAGCAGGCATAATTTTAGGGACATCCTGATTAGGGTAAAACGTTCCCAACTGACTTAGCACAACCAAGCCATGTAAAACGGTACTTATGATTTACTTCACTTACATATAGTTTGGACCTTGAAACACTTTCATGTTGTAGTAACACTAAGTTGTTTTCTCAAAACAGTTGCTGTGGGAGGATGGCCTGTAAGAAGGGATTCCCTTACCTTCTGGCTTCTGGTTTAGGTTTGACCAATAGAGAGCACTGGAAAGAGGAAGGGAGAGGAGAGAGTTCAGGATGTATACTCTCCTGGTTCCCTCCCTACTAGGAGACATGAAGATGGCTGTATCCTTCAGTGGAAGGAGACCGCCCCTCTTCGAAGGAGTCTCTCCACTGCAAGAGTCAACCCTGGGTGCTGGTAACCTCTTTCTTCAAAGAAATTTAAGTGACTAAATATATGTATGTTTATAAAAGTTTTAAAATATACTTTGGGTACAAAGCAAATGCCTAGTAGTAGTCCCTTGGGAAAAGGAGGGGAAGTAGAATAGAGAGAGGGAATGGAGGAGATTTCAATTTATTTGTAATGATTTATTTCTTTCCTAGCAATTTATTTAATTTTGTCCTGGTCTAAGAGTGTTGACAGCCCACTCTTTCCTGCTATTCCCTGTGGATCCCACACCCTCCACCTATACTTTTGTAATTAGTCCTTTTGTAAATGAATGCTCTTCCAATATCCTAATTCTAGTGTGCCACTTGTTTCCTGACTGACACAGTAGTATTGCGTGATTCCTGGGGGCCAGGTAGGTTCTAAGTGCTTTACATAGATTAACTCATTTAATCCTCATTAAATCCAATAGTCCAGCTGTGATTATTCACTACATTATTTAGATGAAGAAACTGACATCAGAGAGTATAGATAACTTGCCTAAGTTCACACAGCTAGTAAGTGACGCAGGCTTGGATTAGACCCAAGAAGCCTATCTCCAGAGCCTCTGCTTTTAACCACTGTACTCTGCAGCCTCTCAAATAAGTGATTTTGCATTCACATGATGGAATATGGTATAGCATTTATAAACGAATGACATAGAAAAAATATGAATCAATATGGATAGACCCCACACGTATAAGGTTGAGACAAAAAGTAAGTTTCAGAAAAATTCCCTTTAATGTATACTTTTAAATAAATATGCAAAACTAGATTTAGAGTATTACATAGAATATTGGAGTCCCTGAGTGGCACAAATGGCTAAGTGCTCGGCTACTAGCCAAAAGGTTGGCGGTACGAATCTACTCAGAGGTCCCTTGGATGACAGACCTGGCAATCTGCTTCAGAAATGTCATAGCCTTGAAATTCTTAGGGGAGTACGATTCTACTCTGTACACATGGGGTCACCATGAGTCAGAATTAACTCGATGGCAGTGGGTATAGTATATGTATATACTATAACAACATATATAAAAAAATAACATTATATATAATATACACATACATATGCTATCTATGTTGTTAGTTGCCATCGAGTTGGAATAGACTCTACAAGTAACAACAACATATATAATAAAACTAACAACAACATATATATGTATGTATATATTGCATGGAAACCCTGGTGGCCTAGTGGTTAAGTGCTACGGCTGCCAACCAAGGGGTCGGCGGTTCGAATCCACCAGGTGCTCCTTGGAAACTCTATGGGGCAGGTCCACTCTGTCCTGTAGGGCCGCTATGAGTCGGAATCGACTCGACAGCACTGGGTTTGGTTTTGGTTTTTTGGTATATATTGTATACATATACTATACCCGTTGCCATTGATTCTGACTCACAGCGACACTACAGTACAGAATAGAGCTGCCCCATAGGGTTTCCAGGCTGTAATCTTTACAGAAGCAGACTGCCATGTCCTTCTACTGCAGAGTAGCTGGTAGGTTCAAACCGCTGACCTTTTGGTTGGCAGCTGAGCACTTTAACCTCTGGGTCATCAGGGCTCCTTACATATACTATATAGGTAGTAAAAGTATCAAAAAATTATACATGTTTAGATGCAAACTAAATGCATTATAATGGTTTTCTTGGTAATAGAAGGGCATGTGTCTAGGGAAAGGAACAAAGGGGATTTCAACTTTAGCTGTGATGATTTATTTGTTTCAAACACCCAAACAAAAATGAATAATATGAAGACAAATGACAAAACCTTAGCGTTTTGTAAATTCTAGGTGAAGAGTATATGTGTTTGCTATTTATCCATTTCACTAAAACAGCGTTTTAAAAAGCTCAATTTAAAAAAAAACAAAACAGCAAAGATAACCAAAAAACACAGTGAAACACAATTGTTAATAGTGATTAGGAGGTGAAGGTATGGAGACTGGATGTGGAGATAATTCTTCCGAAAACTTTGGCCATAAAGAGGAGGAAAGAATTGGAGGTAGCTATGGAGAGTGATGAGATCAAGCAGGGTGGGAGTTCTTGAAGATGAGAGAGACAAGAGCATGTTTGTGTAATAATGGAGAAGAGCCTGTGGAAAGGGAGGGATTGATGATGAAGAAGACAGAGGGAACTATCAAAAGGAGTAAGGTCCTGATAGAGGTGAATAACGAAATAAATATTTTGTGATGTAAATACAAAGGAACTTGTTTCCAAAGGATTCAAGTTTTTGGTTTTTGTTTTTCCCCTCAAACTGATTTCTCCAGGCTGATACAATGGCCATCTGATGCCAACAGGGACTCAGCCTCCTTTGTCTTTCTACTAAGCCATCTGTCTCATGTACTCATGTTTGTTGCTTCAAGAGGAGAATGTATGTTCAACAGGAGCTGGATGAGACAGTTATGCCGGCGAGTGGGCAAATGAGCTTACTCGAGAAACCTGGTAGAATTTTTGGAGAGGGTCAGGTACCCATTTGAGGTTTCTGATCACAAATTTAGTATGTAAACTGTCTCCCCTGTTGTATGATTCTCTTCGAGAATGTACAGTGGCTTCGCGAAACTAGACTTGGGCTTTAACATGTGGATAAATGGCAGGGAGCAGGAGTCAAGGGGGTTGAGAGTGCTTGCAAGGACTAATTATAATTTAGTTTTGTGGAATCTAAGCTGGGCAAGTAGGAAAGGAAATACCAAACTCCTTTTTTCTCTTCACTAAACCAGCTGTAAAAATGGTGTGGGAGCAATATCTGACCTCCTCTAACTTCACAAGGGGGAAGGAGAATCAAGACCAAGAATGAGTCCTATGGGGTGGAGGTCAAACATCCTTCCTCTCCCCACCATCTTTACCAATTTTGACACCAACCATCCTTTCTAGGGCACTCTGTACTTCTCAGCTAGGTTAGATAATTCATAGCAATGGCCACACAGAGCTCACAGACCATTCTCGTGATTATGGGGTTTATTAGGGAAGTAACAGTTACAATTCAGGCTCAAGGACACTCAGGATACAGTTCATCAAGACAGCCACTTTCCAGCTGTACTCATAGGTACACTTCTCCCTGGTCCTAGGCCTCCACCCAAAGGCACTCAGCTTTCTCGCTCTGTGGACCGGGAAGCTCACGAAGCTGTCTCTTGCTGCCGGCTCTCAGCTGCTGCTTCTCACGGCCTTTAGCTCTGTCTCTGTCTGTCTCCTGGATCCAGGAGCTTTTCAGTGCAGGGATCCCAGGTCCAAAGGATGAGCTGGCTCGTCTTCCTTGGTGGTAGTACACTTTTGTTCCCATGCTTGTTGCCTCATGGCTACCAAGATGTAATGTCAACTGAATGCTATGTCCAGCATCAAGTTGGCATTGCAGTTACAGAGAAGAGAAGGAAGAGGAGCAAATGTAGAGAGCCAGCTGAATCTGCCCCCTTTTCAAATGAGTTTCTGGAAATCCTGCTCAGGATGTCTGCTTATATTCCATTAACTAAAACTATGGGACTTGGCTAACCTTAGCTTCAAGGAAAATTTAGTTCTTAATTTTTTTATAAAAGCCAGGCAGATTTCTGCTCTATACAAGATCAGTTTTCTGCTTTGGAAATAAAGAGAATGATTAATGCATAGACAGCTAGTAGTATATGCCATGTGTTATTTCCAGAGGATGTGAGTCTTCAAGGACGACTTTGTTGGAGCAGAGAGGCTTATTGATCTGGAAGTGAAAACACATAGTGAGGAAGAAAATTAAACTACCTGCTGGTCCTGAGATCCACAGGATATGAGGAAACAAATAAACAACCAAAAACAAACCAACCAACGAACCCTCTATTGTGAAGAAGAGCTCAATTTCAGTTAAGCCCAGGATGTGGATGGTATGATAAAAGGAGCTAAAGATAAGGAGAGTAAGCTAATTCATAAAAAGGGAAATACAGACAGGCCAGTGACAGGGACGTGAGAGAAAAAGAGACTGGGTCAGGAAAAAAAAAAATCAGTTGCCATCAAGTCTGTTCATGTCAGAGTAGAATTGTGCTCTATAGGGTTTTCCATGGCTGTCTCCTTTCAGAAGCAGATTGTTTAGGTCTTTCTTCTGAGGAGCCTCTGGGTGGACTTGAACCTCTAACCTTTTGATTAACACTTGAGCATGTTAACTGCACCACCCAGGGACTCCTGGGTATGAGAATAGTATGAGTTAATAGTTGATGAACAGTGAGTGAGGCGTTCAATTCTGGAGGGGCCTGAGGTAAACCAGGACATGAGACATGATGATGTTGGTCCCTAATAGCCTCTCAGAGGAGGATGTGTCTTTGTGTGTGGGTTGTGGTGTAGATGTTTAGGTTAATGGGTGGTTTAGGCTCCTGGAACAGATGTATCCTTATGTTACATGCAGTATATGAGGGGGCTATGAGGAAACCTTCTCTTCAGTTTTCACTGGAGGCAAGATGATGGTGTAGCAATGGCAGGGTGCCCAATACAGTTGTGTAGGTTGTGTTCTGCACACAAGCACATGACCAGGAGAGGAGCTTGGGGGCTGAAATTCATCCTGCACCCCACTAATCCAGCAGTGCACTTAAGTATTTTATACAACTGGAGTGGCCTCTCTTTTCTAATTCTTATTATCATCCCCCTAACAGAATTCTATCAATCAAAATGTGTACCAATTAAATAGAATATAGGTTTTTCAGCCATAATTCTTCCATGAACCTGGGCAGTGATGTGAAATTTAAGGTATTGCTAAATTAATTCAATCATATTTTCAGTGACAGAGATTTACTGATACAAATACTTCTGTCCTAGGCACTTCGGGGGACCAAAAGAAAAACGGAATGTGTTCCCTATTTAGTTCCAAGGAATTTATAAGAGTCTAGGGAAATAAACAAATAGTTGTGATCATCCAGAATCAAAAAGCCCTAGAATGTTAGAAATGGAAGGGAAATTAGAAGTCATCTACCCAAATCCCTCATTCAGATGTGGAAACCAAAATTTTAAAAACGCTGGTGAAGAAGATGGAGATAAAAGATTGAAGGACTAATCCTTGATTCAAAAGCTCCTACTTATTTCATGGAAAGAGAATTAAGCCCAAGGCATTTACGATCAGAAAGATCGAGACAGGCTTTGCTTTAAAAAGTCTTCCAGTCCTAAGTTGGATAATATTTGCAGTGAGAACATGAACTAACAGAATGTTCTTCCAACAGAAATTATTTGTCAGGGTAGGATGTTGTTCTCCAGGGAAAGGAACAGTCTTTTTAGCAGCCACTACTGACCTTGAGGATAAATACTACATGAGGATAATTATACTAGAAAAGCAGCTCTAGGAGAGCTATGTTGGCCGTCTGTTCCCTTTAGAGACCAAGTAGAACTCCTAGTTTCTAATATCTTCTAGAGGCAAGAAGCTGTGGAGTCTGAACCCAACTCCTGACTACTTCTGATTTAGCATTTGTGGTGAAAAACTTTAGGAATTTCCAAGGAAATTATCTTTTTCTGCACCTGAGTGGTGTTCAAATAGAGTAAGGCCTTCCCCAAAACAGAATACTATCAAAATGTGTAACAATTTAATAGAACATGTGGTTTCCAGACATAATTATTTCATGAACCAGATGGAAAATGCTAGAGTGAGAATCCTTTCAAAAATTCTGTGCATTCACCTCTTTCTCAACTGAGAAGATTGAGGCTACAGAGGAAATTCCCTCATCTTCTGTTCCCTTCATCTTAAATTTTCTTAGTCATCATCCATCCATTTTTCTTCCTTTCTGTCTCAGAAGAGACCTACGTCCTCTCCAAACCCAAGTCTACCCCTCTATTCAACATGTAGACATGCTCACACCTCATCCATTCTTTTAAAAATAATTCTTAACCTTATTGATACTCAAGCTACCGTAAAATTTCTCTCCTTTTGATCACCCCCAAACTTCTTGAAAGAATTATCTTGACTCATGGCTCCAACTTCCTCAACTCCCATTCTCTATTACATTTCTTACAATTGGCATTCTGCACCCCTGACTTTTCTGAAATTGTTACCTTCAAGTTATTCTCTCAGTCAACCAGTCCTGATAAACCTGAGTCAAATAAAATACATCACTCTCACTCCTGGGTTACTCCTGGCTCAATTCAGACATCCTCATGTTTCTAACTTGGGCCTTCCGTAGCTAAGATCCAGATTTAAACTCTTCCTTTCCCCTACCCAATCTCCAGGTTCCAGTCAAGACACCAAAATAAGACCTAGTTTGAAATCGGCATCCAGTAGAGCCTGGCAGGGGCAACTTAGACCTCTGACTATCATGAGGTCTATAAAGCCCAGAACACCCTTGGGAGAAAACTCTTACAGGAAATAACTCCTTAAAAGATGAGATCACAGACAGGAACTAAAAACCGTATGAGGAAAGTCAGGGTAATGGAAAACAAAACAACAACAACAAAAACAAGAGATAATTCTGATAGCTAATCTTTACCAAGTACTAACTGTGTTTAAGTCACTGCTATAAACACTTTATAGGCATTGTCTTCTTTAAGCTTCATGTAAGAGAAGAAAACACTGACGTGCCAAAATTTTAAGTAATGTGCCCATTGTCACAGGAAGTGGTAGAGCTATAGTTTGAAATGAGTCACTCTATTTAGTCTGTGCTCTAAACCACTGTGTTATACTGCCTGCTGAAAGGCAATTAATATCTTCTAGGATAAGTGTTTGTAAACATTTCAAGGCCATAAAGCAGGGCATAATATACATAAAGCTAAAGCAAGAATAGTTATGCCAAAGAACCAAGTAGAAACCTTAGAAATAAAATTTACGGCCATTAAAATTATATAAAACATCTTATTTTAAGGGTAAATAGTCAAATTGTCACAGATGAATTCAAAATTAGTGCACAGTGATCAGTTTTGTTTTTTTTTAATATATCTGCTAAATAGAACTTATGAATGTTTTCTTTGTGAACTTGATATTCTTGATATTTATGAATATTTCATGGACATTTAAGAAGAAGATATATTCTCTATTACCACACCAAAAAAAAAACCAAAAAACAAAAAGCTAAACCCATTGCCATCGAGTCCATTCCAACTCATAACTACCCTGTCCTACAGGGTCGAATTGCTCCATAGGGTTTCCAAGGAGCCCCTGGTGAATTCGAACTGCTAATCTTTTAGTTAGCAGACAAGCTCTTAACGACTGTGCCCCCAGGACCCCTCTATTACCATAGTATAGAAAAACCAAACCAAACCTGTTGCCATCGAGTGGATTCTGACTCATAGTGACCCTATAGAACAGAGTAAAACTGCCCTATAGGGTTTCCTAGGCTGTCATCTTTAAAGAAGCAGACTGCAGGCAAACTGCTGATCTTTTGGTTAGCAGCTGAGCACTTTAACTTCTGCACCACCAGGGCTCCTTCTGATAGTATAGAGTCTGATATATGTCTATAAAAACTACCTTTTTGGTTATACAATTTTGGTCTTCTATCTCCATACTTATTTTTTTGTCCTCTCTCGTACTAAGAGTGGTGTATTAATCTTATTGTTAGTGTGTTTCTGTTACCATAAAGGCGGTTGCTTTGTTATTTGGTACAAAAATATTTATAAGTTTACTATTTTCACAGTGAATTGTGGCCAACATTATGAAGTGTTTTTCTTTGTCATGCTTAATACTTCTTGGCTTGAGTTTTTCTTTATCTTATATTAAGGATACGGCCTTTGCTTTCTTCTTGTCTCCATTATGTCCATTAACCCGTTGCTGTTGAGTTAATTCTGACTCATAGCGACCCTATAGGGCAGAGTAGAACTGCCCCTATAGGGTTTCCAAGGAGATGCTGGTGGATTCCAACTACCAGCATTTTGGTTAGCAGCCAAGCAACCATTGCACCAGCAGGGCTCCATGTATACCATCGTTTATCTCATTATTTTTAACCTCTCTGAATAACTTTGTTTAGATGTGTCTCAATATACAGAAAATGGCTGGTTTCATCTAGTGAGGCTAATGCAAATTTTCTTTTAATAGATGAGTTAAGCTTATTCACACTTATTAATATGACTTGTATGTTTGGTTTCAAATCTGTCACAATATTATATAATTATGTATATTTTGGGATATTTTCTATGTTTTATTCTCTAAGAAATGTGTGTTCTTTGCTCTTTAATCTATAATTTTAACACAATTTTGGTATGTAGGAGGATTTGTATTTTTATTCTAATGCTTACCTTTGTATGTATTTCCTTCTTATTGTCCTTACTCTCCTGTGTTCTTATTTAACCTGTTACTATCTGGTTTATCATATTTTGTTGATATCCTTTAACTCCAGCCTATTTCCTATACAGCTATCAATGACCTAATTCTACTTTTTCTCTTTCCTTCTCCCTTTTCCCATTTTAAAATTTTTTATTGTGCTTTCAGTGAAAGTTTACAGCCCAGGTTAGTTTCCCATATAAAATTCATACACACATTGTTATGTGACCCTAGTTGCTCTCTCTATAATGTGACAGCACACTTCTTTTTTTCCACCCCGGATTTCCCGTGTACATTCAACCAGCTCCTGTCCCTTTCTGCTTTCTCATCTCACCTCCAGACAGGAGCTGCCCATTTAGCGTCCTGTATCTACTTAACTAAGAAGCACACTCTTCAGAAGTATTATTTTATATTTTATAGTCCAGTCCAATCTTTGTCTGAAGAGTTGGCTTCATGAATGGTTTTAGTTTTGGGTTAACAGAGAGTCTGGAAGCCATGTCTTCTGATGTCCCTTTAGTCTCAGTAAGAACCATTAAGTCTTTTTTTTTTTTTACATGAATTTGAATTCTACAGCCCACTCTTCTCCTGCTCTGTCAGGGGCTCTCTGTTGTGTTCCCTGTCAGGGCAGTCATTGATGGTAGCTGGGCACCATCTAGTTCTTCTGGTCTCAGGCCGATGGAGTCTCTGGTTTATGTGGCCCATTTTATCCCTTGGGTTAATAGTTCCTTCATGTCATTGGTATTTTTCATTCTCCTTTGCTACGGGTGGGTTGGGACCAATTGATGCATCTTTTAGATGGCCATATGCTAGCTTTTAAGAATTTAGATGCCGCTCACCAAAGTGGAATGCAGAATATTTTCTTAATAAATTTTATTATGCCAGTTGACCTAGAAGTCCCCCCAAACCATGGTCCCCAGACCCCTAACCCTGCTGCTCTGTCCTTTGAAATGTTTGCTTGTGTTCAGGAAACGTCTTAGCTTTGAGCTTAGTCCAGTTGTGCAGACTTCCCCTGTATTGTGTGTTGTCCTTCCCTTCACCTAAGATAATTCTTGTCTACTATCTAGCTAGTGAATTCCTTCTTCCCCACCATCGTAACCATCAAAGAATTTTTCTGTGTTTAAACCTTTTCTTGAGTTCTTATAATAGTGGTCTCAGAAATATTTGTCCTTTCGCAACTGACCAATTTCACTCAGCATAATGCCCTCCAAATTCATCAATGTTGTGAGATGTTTTGTGGACTTATCATTGTTCTTTATCATTGTGTAGTATTCCATTGCATGACTGTAACAATTTATCTATTCGTCCACTGATGTGCACCTATATTGTTTCCATTTTTTTGCAATTGTGAACAGTGCTGCAATGAACATTGGTGTGCATGTATCTATTTGTGTGACAGCTCTTATTTCTCTAGGATATACTCCAAGGAGTGGGATTGCTGGATCATATGGTCCAGCAATCTTCTATTTTTAGCTTTTTAAGGAAGTACTAAATCAATTTCCAAAGTGGTTGTATCATTTTACATTCCCACCAGCAGTGTTCAAGTATTTCAGTCTCTCTACAACCTCTCCAACATTTATTATTTTGTGTTTTTTGGATTAATGCTAGCCTTGTTGGGGTGAGATGGTATCTCATTGTAGTTTTGATTTGCATTTCTCTGATGGCTAATGATTGTATTTCCTCGTGAGCCCTGAATGTCTTCTTTGGTGAAGTGCCTGTTCATATCCTTTGCCCATTTTTTAATTGGGTTATTTGTCTTTTTGTTGTTGAAGTTTTGCAATATCTTGCAAATTTTAGAGATTAGACCCTGATTGGATATGTCATAGCCAATTTTTTTTTTCAGTCTGTAGGTTGTCTTTTTACTCTTTTGGTGAAGTCTTTTGATGAGCATAAATAAGTGTTTGACTTTTAGGAGCTCCCAGTAATCTAGTTTCTTTTCTGGTGTTTGTGCATTGTTAGTTATGTTTTGTATTCTGTTTATGCCATGTATTAGGACTCCTAGCATTGCCCTTATTTTTTCTTCCATGATCTTTATCATTTTAGATTTTATGTTTAGGTCTTTGATCCATTTTGAGTTGGTTTTTGTACATGGTGTGAGGTATGGGTCTTGTTCCATTTTTTGCAGTTGGATATCCAGTTATGCCAGTGCCATTTGTTAAAGAGACTGTCTTTTTCCCACTTAGTGGACTTTGGGGCTTTGTCAAATGTCAGCTGCTCATAGGTGGATGAATTTACATCTGGATTCTTAATTCTGTTCCACTGGTCTGCATATCAGTGGTTGCACCAGTACCAGGCTGTTTTGACTACTGTGGCGGTGTAATATAGGTTCTAAAATCAGGTCGTGTAAGGCCTCCCACTTTGTTCCTCTTCAGTAATGCCCTTTCCCATTTTTAGTTTCATTATTTATATACAGAATTCTTGCACATCTATATTGAAAGGCATAGTAGCCAAATACTAAAAATGCTTAAAAAATTGTTCTACACAACTTATGGAAGAAAAAAATTCAGATGGCCAATACAAATATGATGTTCAAATTCACTAGTAACTAGAAAACTAGAATGAAAATTGAGATACTATTTTTTGCCTGTTATTGGAAAAAATTAAAGCCTGACTAATGCTGTGTTTTGGGAAGAATGAGAGGGAGACGATGCTTTCATACATTTTTGTTGCAGGTCAAAATTGGTCAGACCAATTATGGAGTAATTTTGCAGTAATTATACCTCAAGATCCAGCAATGCCACTTTGTGAAATATGTAGAAACTTCTCATGAGACATATATAGGCGGGTGTTAATTGAAATACTTTTACCAGAAACAAACAAAAAAATTGAAATTACTCAAGTGTTCAACAGTAGGTCTATAGAGAAATACAATTACTTATGTACATGATAGAATTCTTCTCAGCAATTAAAAAGCATGAACTGGGGCCGGAGTATAGCCTCTATACTTGCTGTGTTAGTGCCGATGCTCTTTAACCTCCAAAAATTTCATTTAAAAGCTAAGAGTGTTCCCTCATTTTTAAAATTGTGATAATTTTACAACTTATCTCATGGGTTTATTGAGACAATTAAATATATAAACACATGAAAAGTGCTTAGAAAAGTACCTGGTACATAAAAGTATTCTATAAATACTAGCACTATAATTAAAAAAAATTTTAATGGAAAAGTGGAATGCAAATTATGTTATTATTTATATAAATCAAAACCACATGTGAATAATTACTATATATGTTTTATGAATCCATATGTACATAAAGGTATTAAAAATAATCTGGAAGACTACACACCAAAATCTTGATATGGACTGCCTTTGATGAAAGTGGGAAAAGAATGGGAGTGGTCATGTAAAAGGACCTTAATTTTATCTATTGTGATTTTATTTCTTTAAAGAAAAAAAAAAAAAAAAAGCCTGGAAGCAAATATCATAACCTGTTGACAGTATATATTTCTGGGTGGTAGGATCATGAGTGTTTGTTCGATATTCTTTGAACCTATACGTATTTTTAAAAATTTATCAGAAAAAGCAAGTCAAGCAACAAACAAGGTGAAGACTTTTCCTCCTTTTATGCTGCACATCAATAACCGGCCTCAGGGTGACACTGCAGCAGTAAGGGAGCTTGAAGAGTGGGCTGAGTGCCTGTCACTGACGTATACACAGTCCCAAAGGCCCTTGACCGAAGCTCTCCCTGTGGGTGTGCAATTGCTGGTTGTAAAATACCTCTCAATAAATGTGTTGCCAATAATAATTAAAATAAAGGCATTTATACATGGTTTAAGGAGCCCTGGTGGTACAGTGGCTAAAGCACTCACTCAGCAGTTAGACCCCACCAGCTGCTCCATGGGAGAAAGACATGAGAGTCTGCTTCCTTAAAGAATATAGCTTTGACTGGCATTAATCCAAAAAACACAAAGGAATAAATGTTGGAGAGGTTGTAGAGAGACTGGAACACTTATACACTGCTGGTAGGAATGTAAAGTGGTACAACCACTTTGGAAATTGATTTGGCACTCCCTTAAAAAGCTAGAAATAGAACTACCATATGATCCAACAATCCCACTCCTTGGAATATATCCTAGAGAAATAAGAGCCTTCACACAAACAGATATATGCACACCCATATTCACTGCAGCACTGTTTACGATAGCAAAAAGGTGGAGGCAACCAAGGTGCCCATCAACAGATGTATGGATAAATAAACTATGGTATATTCATATAATGGAATGCTACGCAACGATTAAGAACAATGATGAATCTGTGAAACATCTCATAACATGGAGCAATCTGGAAGGCATTATGCTGAATGAAATTAGTCAGTTTCAAAAGGGCAAATATTGCATGAGACCACTATTATAAGAACTCAAGAAATAGTTTAAACACAGGAGAAAATATTCTTTGATGGCTATGAGGGTAGGGAGGGAGGGAGAGGGGCAATCCCTAATTAGATAGTAGACATGAAGTATTTTAGCTGAAGGGAAAGAGAACACACAATATAGGAGGGGTCAGCACAACTAGCCTAAACCAAAAGCAAAGAAGTTTCCTGAATACAACCGAATACTTCGAAGGCCAGAGTAGCAGGGATGGGGGTCTGGGGACTATGGTTTCAAGGGACATCTAGGTCAGTTGTCATAACAAAATATATTAAGAAAACATCCTGCATCCCACTTTGGTGAGGGGTGTCTGGGATCTTAAAAGCTAGCAAGCAGCCATCTGAGATGCATCAACTGGTCTCAACCCACCTGCAGCAAAGGAGAATGAAGAACACCAAAGACACAAGGTAAATATGAGCCCAAGAGACAGAAAGGGCCACATAAACCAGAGACTACACCAGCCTGAGACTGGAAGAACTAGATGGTGCCCAGCTACAACAGATGACTGCCCTGACAGGGAACACAACAGAGAATTCCTGAGGGAGCACGAGAACAGTGGGATGTAGACCTCAAATTCTTGTAAAACAGAACAAAACAAACAGACTTAATGGTCTGACTGAGACTAGAGTGACCCTGGAGGTCATGGTCCCCCAACCTTTTGTTAGCCCCAAACTGGGACCATTCCCAAAGCCAACTCTTCAGGCAGGAATTGGACTGGACTATAAGACAGAAAACGATACTGGTGAGAAGCGAGCTTCTTGGTTCAAGAAGACACATGAGACTAATTGCGCAGCTCCCATCTGGAGGCAAGACGAGAAGACAGAGGGGAACAGGAGCTGGATGAATGGACATGGGGAATACAGGGTGGAGAAGAGGAGTGTGCTATCTCATTAGGGGGAGAGCAACTAGGAGTACATAGCAAGGTGTATATAAGTTTTTGTATGAGAGGCTGACTTGATTTGTAAACTTTCACTTAAAGCACAATTTTAAAAAATGATTAAAAAAAAAAGATTACCGCATTGAAAACACTACAAGGCAGTTATACTCTGTCTTATAGGGTTGCTATAAGGTCGCTATGACTCAGAATTGACTTGATGGCAATGTGTTACACATATTTTACTTAAAAAAATAAATCAGAGCAGCTGGGGAGGTTTGGGGGAGACTGGAGGGTCCATGATTTCATCTGATAAAAATTTTCAATTACTCCCTCTGTTTCCAGCCCTTAGAGAACTCCTTTCCTCTGTAATGTTATCTAGCATTTTGTAGTAGGAACATCTGTGGCATCCTGCAGGGCAGATGGATACCTCCTTGGAGTGTCCCTTGAATTCCTCCATTAGTTACTACTCCTAACCACCTCTTTTCCTCTTCCACAAAGAGGTTTAAATGACTCAGAATTGGATTGCCTGTTTCCCTTTTTCCTTATTGTAATAGGTTTATATATTTTCAGACATTTCTATCATTTTGAGGGGTGCTCAAGAGGAAAAGCAGATAAAAAAATAGTTCAACTTATTTTGGAAAAAAAAAAACAAATTTATTTTATACGAGCATGCCCTTTTACGTGTTCTTTGGCTCTCCCATCCTTGAGAAGTTTTTTTTTTAAAAACCAATATATGTTGGATTTAGTATGTATTGTATTTTAGTATGTATTGAGTTGTAGGTTCTATTCCATCTTTTAGTATGATTGAGATAATTTTTATTCTTCTTAGAGTTGGGACAGTCAGAAATTTGCTTCTACCATCAGCCATGGCCCAAACATCACCTTTCATTGCATGTCTTTAATTGAGATTTCCATATTATTTACCTCCCAAGGCCTGTTGGGCAGTGTAATGGTTAAGGTTGTGTGTCAGCTTGGCTGCGCCATGATTCTCAGTGGTTCGGCAGTTATAATGTAATTTGGCAGTTATGTAATCATGCAATTACCCGCATGATAAGAGCTGATATACTATAATCACCTCCATGACGAAACCTGCTATAAGCAGCCAATTAGCTGAAAGGAAGTTCCCTTGGGGGTGTGGCCTGCATCGAATATATGTGGACTTTCTGGCAAAGCTTACTGGCTTTTGCTCTGCTCTGTGTCCTGCATTCTGCTTGTCAACATCTGATCTCACGTTTTGGGGATTTAAGCCAGCAACCTGCCCTCTGACCTGTCAATCTTCCATTCCTCAGCCCCTGTAGCTACGAGTCAGGAGAAGCCTCCAGCCTAATGCCTGACCCACAGACTTGGGACTTTCCAGCCTCTATAACCATGTGAACTATTTCCTTGATATTTCTCTTCTCTCTCTGTACATATATATATAATATACATACACCCTTCACTGGTTTTGCTTCTCTAGAGAACCCAGCCTAAGACAGGCACCAAACAGTGATTTAGGTACTTGCCGAAGGAGTCTCCTCTGCTGGTTTTATAATCCCACTCTTAGACTCAATAGCCAATAATGAGTTGAACAGCAACAGTGTTCATATCTCTAAGAAATGGCGATGAATTGATTTGCTGGTATTTACTTGGCAAGACTTGGACAGCAGCGTTTACTTCAAATGATATCTGTGTCTATGTGCCTGACTTGCCAAGTGCTGGGTATCAAAAAATTAATATGAAAGTGTTCCTTGTTTCTTTGTTTGTTTTTTTAATGGCACAGAACGGTGGCTTTCAAACCTTTTTGATTATGACCTATAGTTACAAATACAGTTTATGTAATCACCCTATGAATATGTTCATATTGATAAGTGAGACAAAATTTCAAAAAACAATACTTAGCTTTCTACATGCAATGTTCTTCGATATTTGCCTATTCCCCTTATTTAATTTATCAGTCGTAATACGATACATTGATTTTATAGCCAATAATAGATCTTGGTCAACTGATAAAAAGGGAGGGAATCATTTAAAACAAATGATATCAGATAACAAGGAAAATTATGAGAATGATTTTTATTTCCAAGTTCAGAGATTGCCTTACAGGTTATGTAATGCTGCTTATTTTTAGCTTGTAATCATGCTTCCCCCATAGGCATTTGCATTTATATATTAGGAATTTATCAATACCCAGGATTCTGGCAGGGTGAGACACAATTCAGGTAAATTTGGGTGGAAATAATCCTTGGGTGATTGTTGTTAACTGCTGCCGAGTCAGTCCCCGACTCACGGGACTAACCTAGCCCAGAGCTGGGTGCCACCTTGTTCCAGTCATTGAAATAAAGAATAATCAGAAGACTCTCAACAGAATTAGAAGAGTTTGGGGGAAGGGGGGCAATATCTAGTGGATAGAATCGTGTACGGCATTTTTTGTCTTCCATCACTGAGGTCAGTCTTGGTACCCCCGGAGACTCACAACATCCTGGGCCTGCCTCCATCACTCACTTGCTCATGTGGTATTGACCTGATAGGTTCTGGGATCTTGAGAGCAGGAGTGCTACTTTCTTCTTTGAATCTGAGCATTCAGCTGAGTGTCTGGCCTGTGGTGGCACCAATGTAATGTTTACTGGACATCTCCAAATCTCCATCTCCTCAGCTGTGAAGAACAGTTGAACCGAACCACCTCTCAGGACCCTTGCAGCCCTAACAGCACGTGACTTTGCCAGATCCTAAACAGCCCAGGGCACACCGCTTCATAGCAAAACCCACATCTTCCCTGTGGTTGGCCAGAGATGACGTGTGAAACAGGAATGACCCATGTGTGGCTTGGGGCCTAACCCTGGCCTGGCAAAGAAGGAAAGGAGTGTGCTGATAAGAGCAGTGGGAAGCCTAATGCTGAAGCAGCTCCTGCAGCAGAGAAAGAATTCCAGCCTCCACCGCAGACAGGACTGCTGCTGCTCCCTCGCCTGTAATTTCCTCTAAGGCTCTTGATTGGTCCAAAGAGCGACAGAGGGCTGGGAAAGAGCCTCTATATAGTCCTCAGATGGAAAGGCTGTCCCAGGCAGTTTGGGAGCTTTCAAAGACTTGCCGTGCTGTTAAGAATCTGTGCCCAAAGCTGAGGAGCGAAGCCACTTGCCAAAATGTGCAAAGGACTTGCAGCTTTGCCCCACTCATGCCTGGAAAGGTGAGAAACCAAGTTCTTTTGGCTTAAGAGTTGGAGATACAGAGAGCCTTTACTCAGGGGAGGATACCAACAGGGGCCACTGTAGTTTGCAGCTAAACTGAGGTAGAACAGGTACTTGATTCTAGGTTGGGAGTTGTCTCTTCTCTGTTAACAATGCAGAGATGGACTTTAGCAGTGATTCTGTAAGTTCCAAACCAGAAGCCTGATATGACATGGGATATTTCACACACCTTTTAATATCCACAACATCATTTCTTCCAAGGAGGTGCTTATTTTATAGGAGTTTGTTATGAGTAAAATATGCATGGTTAAGTACGTGGAATCTAAAGTCAAACCGCCTGGGTATGAATCCTGGTTCCTACTTACTATCTGTGCGATGTTGGGCAATTTATTTAACCTCTCCGTTTCTCAGTTTCCGTATCTGTAAAATGGAGATACTAAGAGTATTTACCTCATAGTCTAGTTACGAAGAGTGAATGAATTAATGCAGCCTTGGAAACCCTATAGGGCAGTTCCACTCTGTCCTATAGTGTTGATATGAGACAAACGGATGGTAGTGGGTTTTTTTGTTTGTTTTGTTTTGGTTTATTCTTTCTTAGGAGCTATACCTCTCAAGCTTCCTGGTTGTCCTTAGGCTGGACAATATTCTGGAGGGAGTCAAGGTATCTAGGTTTTAAGTAAGTAGAAAAAGAGCAAGTATTGACTTGCTAGAAAATTTAATCCAACAATCCTACCTGATGCAGAGAAGTAGGGACATTTCTTAAGGGATGGATTTGATTAAATTTGGTTCTATCCTCCATTATTTAAGGAAAAATAAAAAGGTAGCATTTGTGCAGCCTAACTCCATCCCTTAAGGCACCTATGATGTTATCTTAGATGAGAGCGTTGCTTAACGGGCCGTCTATGACTTCTGCAGTCTCTTACCAGCTCAGGCCTCCTTTTTGATGACTTCCACCCTACAAATAAACTAAAAATGATTTTTATAGAGATAGCATTGTAGTATAGGAGTTTTTGTTTCCAGCAATACTGTCTAGTGGCTGAAAATAAAGCCTGCACTCACTCCGTGCCATCCAAAGCACAGATTATTTAAAGATTATCATAAAAGAAACTAATAACAGTAAAGGTACTATTTAGATTGTACTAGCGAGCAATAATCAAAAAGGTCGGCAGTTCAAATCCACCAGGCACTCCTTGGAAACGTTATGGGGCAGTTCTGCTCTGTCCTATAGGTTCTCTATGAGTCAGAGTCGACTCGACAGCAACGCAGTGAGTGAGCAATCCTGGTGGCATAATGGTTAAGAGTTTAGCTGCTAACTAAAAGGTCTGCAGTTTGAAGGTCTGCAGGCGGTCCCTGGAAACTCTATGGGGCACCTCTACTCTGTCCTGTAGGGTTGCGATCAGTCAGAATTGGCTTGATGGCAATGAGTTTTGGGTTTGGTGAGCAATCCTGAGGAGTCCTGGTGGCACAGTGGTTAAGATCTCAGCTGCTAACCAAAAGGTCGGCAGTTCGAATGTTCTGGAATTTGGCAGCTTCCTGCAGTTATGTGTATTATTCTACTAATTATTCTACTACATATGTTTTTTTCATGATATGTTGCCATTGCAAATAGAGTCATATTTCCAATTGCAATGCTACCCATGAGGAGTGCTTTGGAGAAGTGGAATTTTGAGCCGTGCTGATATTAGCACATACTCATGGAAAGGATAAAGGAACAAGGATGAAAGGTGGTCTATTCTAAGGGAAAAGTGATACTTGAATAAATGCTTCGAAACCTGCTTTCCCTTCCTGGACACTCTGTCCACCTCCCTCACCATCACAGACTCCCCACCTCCCCATGACTTCTGTCCAAATTAAAAAAGGAGCACCGATATGCCTTGATGCCTAGACACACAGATATTTAAAAATTCATTCTAAAACAAATTCAGCCAACAAATCTGTGTCACAAAACAAGTTGGTTTTAATGAAAAGCTCTGCTAAAGAGTTAAATTGCAATTTCCCTATTGCATTGGAAATAGAATTCAGTTTACAAAAATATGATTAACATGCTGTCATTTGTTATAGTGGAAAGAGCACTGGGTAAGGAATAAGGAGCACACTGATTTTTGTCATCTAAATTTGTGACACTGAACAAGTTACCTCATTTCCCTAGAACTCCATGTTCTTATTTAATAAATGAAAGTTAAGTTATCAGCCCTATAGGACAGAGTAGAATTGCCCCATAGAGTTTCCAAGGAGCGCCTGGTGCATTCAAACTGTGGACCTTTTGGTTAGCAGCCATATCCTTTAACCAAGGGTTTCCAAATATCCTTTTCAGTTCTACACAGCTAAGATGAAGTGAGATGAAACTGGTTTCAGTGACTGGACAGAGAGGTGATTAGAAGCAACTTTTCCCTAACTTATTTTTCTCTAAAATTTTGGTACAGAGAAGAGTCAAATAACAAGCAACCACCAAGGACCCAAATTTGTGGTGAAACCACTGGGTTGTGTCGAAAGCAAATCTACTCATTGATTCTAATACTGGTTTACCAAAAATATAATTTACTTCATGGAAGAAGAATTTTAATCATAGAAAATAGCCCTTTCTTAATGTTTAGGGAAGTATTAAGCCACCATCAACTTTGCCACCCTTGTAGAAAGCTATTGCTCATTTATTTACTTAGATTTTTAAGACTATTGCTCATTAAACCTCAAAACAGATCTCATAATATTTTTAAATATTTAAAGAGACAATCCAAACATTGGCTCAATGAGTGGGTGATATCACAAAATTTCTCTCCGCTGGCATATCCAGAGCTGTGCTGTCTGAGTGTGCTGTACGGGTGGAAATCTTTAGTGGAAAAGGAAAGAGTTGAGTCAATCGAAGGTCTTATTTTATCAGTGATCTTCAACTTTGAATTTTAGACTTCGTTTGATAATTCATGTTATTTTCAGAGGCTTTCAATTTTCTCCAAACAAGTTTGATTTTTAGAGTAAATATTGCATTTTAGAAAGAGATGGAAGTATTCTGAAATGAAAATGGGTTATTATTATGATTCCCAAAAAGTTCTCATAACCATAGAAAGCAACCAATACGACTATTATTATTTTTATTCATTAACATTGACTAGTTTTGGTACCAAATTCACAGCCTCTACTTAACTTCCATGAGAAGTAAAGGTGTATCTAAGACTAAGCTGGCGGCAAAGATGAAACTTGCCCTGGTATACAAATGAGGTAACATAGACTTACCCCTGTAGGGGTCTGGTACAGATCTGATTTTTATTTTATTTTAGAAAAGCAGCTAGTGACCCTGAGTGGAGCAAATGATTTGAGCTCCTAAAGTTTGGTGGTTCAAACTGACCCAGTGGCACCACGGAAGAAAGACCTGGAGATCTGCTTCCGTAATGGTTACAGCCAAGAAAACCCTGTGAAGCAGTTCTGCTCGGTAACACAGGGGGTCACCGTGAATAGGAATTGACTTGACGGCAATGGGTTTGATTTGGTTTAGTGACATAGTGTATTTAATCTACAGTTCACCCAGGGGGTCCCGGCTACTTCAAGTGTATAAAAAATCCTGGGAATTTCAGGAACTGTAGAAAGTCAATGGGGAAGGTGAAATTTCTTTCTTTCTTTCTTTCTTTTTATATTATTTTACTAAACATTCCATTTTTACCCACCTGCTCTGATTTATACGGGTTTAAGGATGGACAATATGCATTAGAAATGTACCTAATAAGTGGGGCTACAAATTAAGCTATCTTCTTTTAAAGTTGTTAAGCCCCATGGAAGATCCTGAGTGGGTCAAGGCTCCTGGGTCTGCAGGAGTAAGTGCCCTGTATCCATTGCAGTCGAGTCAATTCTGACTCATAGCGACCCCATAGGACAGAGTAGAACTGCACCATGGAGTTTCCAAGGAGCGGTTGGTGGATTCAAACCCCTGATCCTTTGGTTAGCAGTGGTAACTCTTAACCACTGTGCCATCTGGGCTCTGCATCAGTAAGTAAATACAGCCTTTTCTAAAGGTATAAGCACAGCTTTGAACCAATTATAGAGAAAATAGACATACTGAGTGAGTTAAAACTATGGTAATTAACTTGAACAAATGATATCACAGTCAGTATAATTGCAGGATCTTCAAAGAAGCATAAAGAGATAGTTGCAGACCCTCTCCTGGAGTTTAGGATCATGCTTGTGGGGAATACTGTTAAGTGTGAATCTGAAGTTTGCTAAAGCTGATGGGGGGAGCCCTAGTGGCACAGTGGTTAAGAGCGCAGCTGCTAACCAAAAAGTCAGTGGCTGGAATCCATCAGGCATTCCTTGGAAACCCCGTGGGGCAGTTCTATTCCATCCTATAGGGTCGCTATGAGTCAGAATCGACTTGATGGCAATGGGTTTTTGGGGTTTATAGCTGATAGAGTCAATTAATTTAGTTATGAAAATATTGCAAGGAAACTTTGTAATATCAAGGAATTGAGTGAACTATTTAATAGAATGGGGGAGAATCAGAAAGAAAAGCTTTGTTTTGAATTTTATTGGTGAAACAATATCAGTTATTTCTCTGCATTGTCCTTCAAAACCTTCTTACTTGCCTTAGGCATAAGGGTGAAAGACTCACGGAAGTCTCAAGATTCAAGGAAATTGCAGTCTAGTGGGAGAGATAAATACGAAAATAATCAGTACACAGTGTTGGGTTCTACTACTAAGGAATAAATGTACCCAAGTGCTAAGAAGCCCAGAAGGGGCACCTCATAGAGCTTCTGGTAGACAAGAAAGACTACTTTGCAAGAAGTTACAGGGAATGATGGCTGAAGGAAGTATTAAAGGAGGAAGGGGCTACCCAGGCCTAGGTGGGAAGTGGAAACCCTGGTAGCATAGTGTTTAAGAACTACAGCTGCTAACCAAAAGGTCGGCAATTTGAATCCACACACTCTCCTTGGAAACTCTATGGGGCAGTTCTACTCTGTCCCATAGGGTCGTTATGAGTCGGCATCGACTCAACGGCAATGGGTTTGGTTTTTTTGCTTTTGTTTTTTTTTTTTGTCGGTGGGAAGATGGAGTCCCTGAGTGGCACAAACAATTAAGCGCTCAGCTACTCACTAATGTTTGGCGGTTCAAATCCACCCAAATGTGCCTCAGAAGACAGGCCTTGTGACGTGCTTCTGAGAGGTCACAGCCCTGAAAACCCTATGGAGCACAGTTCTACTCTGAATCACATGGGTTGCCATAAGTCAGAATCAACTTGGTGGCAACTGGTTAGGTGGGAAGAGGAGTGAGAAAGAGGGCATTTCGGGCAGGTGTGCACGTGAAAAGCAGGTGAGAGAGCCTGGCCAGCCTGGCTGATGTCACAGCATCTTCATACAGCCCATGTTATCTCTCAGAGACAGGTGGGGGCAGGGCGGGAAGAGCCTCTGAATTTCCTACCACAGTTAACCAGCCTTCTGTGCAGCACACCTTCATACTTGTCTTTGGAATTTGCCCAGTACCCTTCTGATCGCAACTCTGAAAACTCTAAAGAGGTTTGCTCAAGGGAAAGATTTTTCTTTCCTCCCCTTTGCCTAAAAAATTTCACTTACTGGAAAGACAATCTATTCAAGGCACTATTGTTGTTAGCTACCATAGAATCAGCCCCTACTGATGGAGACCCCACACACAACAGAACAAAAGGCTATTCTGTCCTGCACCATCCCTAGGATCGGTTGTGGTTCAGACCATTGTGATCAACACAGTTTCCATTGGCTGATTTTCAGAAGTAGGTCACCAGACCTTTCTAATACATCTTAGTCTAGAACCTACCCTGAAACCTGTTCAGCATCATATCAACACACAAGCCTCCAGAGGCAGATGGGTGGTGGCTGTACATGAGGCATATTGACTCGGGATTGAACCTGGGTCTTCCCCATGGAAGTTGAGAATTCTACCACTAAACCACCAGGGCCCCTATATGTGGCACCTAGTAGACACTTAATAAATATTTTGTCAAAAGAATGCACAGTGAATTTCAGCAAATAGAGACAGGACTGCTCCTAGTCCAGCTTGGTGTTTTCTCTGATCCTAAGGGGTTGGAAGAATGGTATCAGCAGTAACATGAGGCTAAAATGGGAGAAAAAATGTGTGTTGCTAAAGAAAGAGGGATTCTTGCTGGGGGAATAGGAATGAGGAGAAGAAAGGTGGAGGAGAACCTCCAGGGTTTCTATAATTTCATCAGGAAAACCGTGTTAAGAGATTAGTCTTCTTTTGTTATAATGATGGGGTACTTTTATCTATTGGTGGACTTCAATATATTGTATAGCCTTGGCCATTTCTCAGGCAGTTACTGGCCCAGCTTCTTTAATGAATTCAATCCTGCATTCTAACTAGTTGCCTCTCTCCTTTCTTCTCATTTAGTCTGGGCTATGTTGAATCATGAGGTGTCAATTAAGTTTGGAAAGGTTCCTGAATGGTTACCTAATTTGTTCTTCCTTCTCTAGTGAGGTCAACACACTATTATGGGATAGATGATATCTAGGGAAGGAGTCTATTTGTGTTTCTGGAGCCAGTGTTAATAGTTTTTGTCTGTCCTGCTGGCTGGAAAGAAAAGGAGCTAAGCTTGAATCAATTCCGTCAAGAGCAATCATTAGTAATGTGAACCAGAATATGACTGGAGGCCAGAAGATAAGAAATGTCAATCCCTTTCCTCCTTTAAAGTTCCCAATCAGTTCTCAGATAATATTGGGCCTGGGCTGTATTTTAAAGGCTGAATCATCGAGAAGATACAGATAGTGAAAGCCTGGTTGTTTTTGACTGCCTGAGACAGTTAGCCCTAAAATCACAGGGTTTAGGAATACAAAAGAAAAACCAGAGTAAGGAGGATGTGAGCTCACAGTCCATCCTCTGCTTTAACGTTAGCAGAATGGCCAATAAGGCCTTCTTCCAATGACAGTGTGGTGGAGTGGCAAGAACATGGAGGTTGTAAGTTGACTTCCTAGCTGTGCGACCTTGGAAAAATCACTAAACCTCTCTGAACTCTATTTTCTCATCTGTAAAATAAGAGTATTTATCTTGTGTGTGGGGGGAGGTGCTGTAACAAACAGGTGACATAACATACACAAGGTGACTAACTTCAGTAAATAGACCTCTATTATATAATTAATTCCTTTCCATACTTTTTATCCTCTTTGCAGAAAACATCTTCTAAGTCATTCAGTTATGTGTCAAGGACTTCTGAATGAAATATTTCTTTTTTTTTTTTTCTTGCTTATCAAAGTCTCATCTTTGAAAAAAGAATAAAGTTGAATTTGTATAGTATATTATTTTTACTATTTCATCCATAATTCTTTCAGTGTGTATCTCTTTAAAAAAAAAACATACCAGATCTTTAAAAAATATTGTAAAACTCATTAAAAACCATTATTGTACTTAAAAATTAGCAATAATTCTTTAATATCAGTACTATCCCAGTAAACATTCAAATATCCCCAATGGTCCTTTTGCGGTTGGATTTTTTGCACCAGGATCCAACAAAGAGATTTGTAATTTCTTAAATCTCCCTTAATCAATAGGTTTCTTATCTTTTCTCTTGCAATTTACTTGTATAACACAGAGTTTTAAGATAGAAGATGCTGTATAACAAGTGGGAAGGGTCCGGACGGGGAACAGGTGTCCTGAGTTTTAACCTTGGTTTTACCAGCTAGTAGTCCCTGGGTGGTACAAACAGATAAACAGTTGGGTGCTCACAGAAAGGTTGGCAGTTGGAACCCACCCAGAGGTGCCTTGGAAGAAAGACTTGATGATTGTTTCCAAAAGATTAAAAACCAAAACAAAACTGTTGCTATTGACTCATGGTGACCTGGCGTGTTACAGAGTAGTACTGCTCCATAGGGTTTTCTTGGCTGTAATCTTTATGGAAGCAGACTGACAAGGCTTTCTTTCACAGTGCCACTGTGTCGGTTCACACTATCAGCCTTCAGGTTAGCAGCTGATTTTGTAAACCACTTGCACCACCCAGGGACCAATTTCAAAATGTCACAGCCATGAAAACCCTATGGAGTGCAGTTCTACTCTGCAACACATAGGGTCACCATGAGCCAGAATCAGCTTGACAGCAACTGGTTTGGTTTTGGTCTACTAACTAGCGGTGTCATGAGTCAGGAGTCCCTTGCCCTCTCTGGGCCTCACTCTCATATTTGTAAAAGGAAGCAAATTGATTATATGATCCTCTGCATTCCTTCCAGCTCCCCCACTGTATGATTCTGAATTTGAATACTACGTATTTTAAGGAAAGATTCATTTTCATTCTAATTTTGCATCTCATCCTAAGCCATACAGGAAGTTGTTGTTAAGTGCTGTCAAGTCAGTTCCGACTCACAGCCACCCTATGTACAACAAAATGAAACACTCCCTGGTCCCATGTCATCCTCATGATCGTTGTTATGCTTGAGCCCATTGTTGCAGCCACTGTGTCAATCCATCTCATTGAGGGTCTTCCTCTTTTTCTCTGACCCTCTGATTTACCAAGCATGATGTCCCTCCCCAGGCGACTGATCCCTCCTAATAACGCATCCAAAGTATGTGAGACAACATCTCACCATCCTTGCTCGTTTCTAAGGAGCATTCTGGCTCTACTTCTTCCAAGACAGATTTGTTCGTTCTTTTGTCATTCCATGGTATAGTCAATATTCTTCGCCAACACCACAATTCAAAGGCATCAATTCTTCTTTGTTCTTCCTTATTCATTATCAAGCTTTCACATGCATATGATGCGATTGAAAATACCATGCCTTCGGTCAGGTGCTCCTTAGCCCTCAAGGTGGCATCTTTGCTTTTCAACACTTCAAAGAGGTCTTTTGCAGCAGATTTGCCTAATGCAATGTGTCTTTTGATTTCTTGACTGCTTCTTCCATGGGCATTGATCGTGGATCCAAGTAAAATGAAATCCCTGACAACTTCAATCTTTTCACTGTTTGTCATGATGTTGCTTATTAGTCCTGTTGTGAGGATTTTGTTTTCTTTATGTTGAGGTGTAATTCATACTGAAGGCTGTAATCTTTGATCAGTAAGCGCTTCAAGTCCTCTTTACTTTTGGCAAGCAAGCTTGTATCATCTGCATATAACACGTTGTTAATAAATCTTACTCCAATCCTGGTGTCCTGTTCTTCTTCATATCGTCCAGCTTCTTGGATTATTTGCTCAGAATATAGTGAAAGGATACAACCCTGGTGCACACCTTTTCTGACTTTAAACCACAAGGTATCTGCTTGTTCTGTTCGAATGACTGCCTCTTGATCTAGATACAGCTTCCTCACGAACACAATTAAGTGTTCTGGAATTCCTATTCTTTGCAATGTTATCCATAATTTGTTATGATTCACACAGCCTAATGCTTTTGCATAGTCAATAAAACACAGGTAAACATCTTCCTGGTATTCTCTGCTTTCACCCAGGATCTATCTGACCTCAGCAATGATATCCCTTGTTCCACATCCTCTTCTGAATCCGGCCTGAATTTCTGACAGGAAGTACAGGGAACAAACTCTGGGTGTAGTTTATAAGAAGCAATCAATTAAAAATATGCAATCTTCTTCCCACCACTTTTAATTTCAAATGAATAAATTAAGAACCCTATATTTCTCTTTTTGGGTATATTTCTCTAAAAGACTTGTGACAAATTCAAAATAAGCTCCAAATTTTTGAAAGTCTTATATTTAGATGCAGTGAAGAGTGTTTTCATTTGATGAATTCCATGAAGAGAAAGGATAATCTCAGTTTCCTACAAAACTTAACAGTTGCTATTGAGTCAATTCTGACTCATGGTGACCCCATATGTGTCAGAGTAGAGCTATAATCCATAGTGTTTTCAGTGGCTGGTTTCTTTTGGAAGTAGATCTCCAGGCCTTTCTTCCAAGGAACCTCTGGGTGGGCTCTAACCACCAACCTTCTTGGTTAGCAGCCCAGCAAGTTAACCATTTGTACCACCCAGGGACTCCAGTAAAAGTAGAAAGGTTCACAGATCATGCATTCAAATAGTCTATGATTCTCGTACTTTGTTTATAGTGATTTAGATGTTTCTTTTCTCAAGAGTATAAGTTTCTTAAGGGCAGGGAAGAAAAACTCAACCAAGTACACAAATGTGTCTGACTTTGGTATGTGTCGCCATTAACTACGTTAGTACTGCGTCACATTTTTCTCCAGCCATGCCCTTCTGAATATTGTCCAGAAAGAGAGAGACTCATATTTTACCTTAACAGCGGATGAGTTTCCATCCTTGAGGCCAACATGAGAAGGGTGAATCAGAGTTTCTAGGCATTTGCATAATTAACCAGTTTGTGTCCACCAGCCAGTTAGATCCTGGAACACTGACAATTCTTGGAAGTAGCATGAAGATTGTTTCTGACTGTATCAATCCATGTCAGGCAAGTACAATCGTGCCAACTGCAATTTCCAACCAGAATCGGAGCATCTGGTTTGCCTCTAGACAGAGCATCAGGAATTGGGTTTTTCCTAGGAAGTCCTGTAGGTGTGGTCAAGCTAATCCCAGGATGTACACACCATCAACACAGCTAATGCTCATGGGGCTTTGGGTTTATTTGCCCAGATCATAATTCTCCTGGAAGACCTAGATAGGTTCTTTCTTTGCAAGGCCTCCTTGTAAGTTGTTATGTCCAGATAGAATAACTTGTTCTGCCATCTTCTTCAAAAAGAAAATATTTCAGGGTTTGAAGGATTCAGCTAAGCCACCTCTGAATACTTTGGTAAGTAGATAGTTGGTAATCATGTTGGCTTTATGGCCAGAAAATAAGGCTAAGACCATTGTTCTTTAGTCTCCATGTTTTCCTTTTTCCTTCACAACTTCTTCCTCAGACAGTTCTCAAAACAGCACCTAACCCATCTGGACAGAATCTCACTCAGGTCCTTAAAACTCGACATTCAGAAAAGATGTTGGAGATATCACATTAGAGTCAGATAAGGCCAGGCAGCGTGAAGTAAAGCACTTGGAAAATGTGAAGTGCTCTATTCGGTAAGTGCTTGTTATTAACAGTGAAGTCTGTGAGCTGGTTTGGTCAAGCTACCGCTTTTTGACGCCTTCTTGGGCAGAACATGAGTTTCTTGATGAGATGCTTGTCTGAGAATTCAAGAAGTTTCGAAAGAATCAAGATGTTCCATTAAAAAAGTATCTTTCTGTGTTTTGGAACCTTCTTATAAGTGATAGTTTATAAAAGGTACCTGGGTCAACAGGAGCGTGGGACTGAGTGACCTATGTAGCTCTGGGACAGGTCAATAAATTCAGACACTGAAGACGTTCTCAGAAGAGCCCCTTATCACGTATGCATACATGTGCGTACACACACAACTTATGGTTTTTCGTGGCTTGGTTTGTTTGTCGAAATTAGAGATTCCTGCAGACAAGTTGAAAGTGTGGCTGAGACTGGTGGCGGGAATACGTTTTTCTTTCAGTAAAGATGAGTGTAGATTGATTTTTTTTTGTCTTTGGCAAATATGTGCATCTTTCCTTCATATTTTGCACTTTACACTTTCTCAATGTTGAGAAAAAACTCACTGTAGGTTGCAATTTTTCTCAACATTCTCATCTGAGGTCTCAAAAAGACTTTGTTTTTATTATTTTTTAATTGCCCTCTAATCTTTCATCTTCCAGATACACTAAGCATAGCTCTTCTTTTCTCTCCCTTCCCAGTCCAGACAGGGTCCTAGTGTTTGTAATTATGCTGACATGTGAGTGCAGATGGCTGGGCTGCAGCTTAATGAAAGGAATACGTAACTTTGCTTAGCCACGTATGGAGCACATTTTATTAAATGGATACTGGCTTACGAGCACCAAAAACACAAGAATAAAAACACCAAAAAGACAAGAATGGCAAAGATCAAACGATAATCAAAGAGTAGGAATGAGTGCCTAGCACAATATTGATCACCCAAAGTATTCAGTAAGAGTCTATTGAATTGACTTGGTAGATTCTGGTCCTGGAGATAGCTAGTGATTTTTTTCCCCTCCTCTAGTCTGACCATCTTGGGATCAGACTATGAGAATACGATCTGGGTCACAGACTAACCCCTTCTTTTATAGATGATGAAACAAGTCCAAACAGTTTTGGTGACTTGTCCAAGGTCACATAGCTAGTTAGAGTTGTAGCTAACGAAAGTCTCTGGATTTACATATCCTTCATCTTATTTTATCTGACGAACTCTTATTTCTGACTTTTTGGTTATGTAGCCAACATTTTGTAAGTCTTCACTCTTAAAAAAAAAAATGTATTCTTCCATTGACCTTGGACAAGTCACCAAACTGCTTGGACCTGTTATCTCGGCTATTGTCTTCACTTTTAAAATATTTATTCTTCCATAGACACCCTATTTTTAAAAGGCTTTGGCTACTAAGCAAGCTTCAGTCATTAAGAAGAAATTAATGGTTCTTCCAATTTTTTTTTGCCAGGAGCATATAGCTGCCAATGCGAATATTCTGAGCAGCATGAGAGAGCTGCTTCGGGTAAACCACCTAACTTCCTTGTGACTCACTTTTCTCATTTGTAAGATGAGGGTAACAGCAATATCTACTTCACAGGATTGTTAAGGTTATTCATTGTATGTGTTGAGTAACAATTTGGTTAGCTGGAAAATTTGGTCTTTCTCTTAATCTTTTGAAATATTAGCATGAGTCATTGGACTCTTGCTATCTCCAGGTTGGGAGAAGTTTGCAGACAAGTTTCAGAATGGGTCTAGAACAGGAAACTAGAAAGCATCAGGAACTGTCTTTGTTCCCCTACAGTGCTAAATGGGAGACATGGGAATGGGACTCAAATGGGAGGACTGGCTGCAAGAAACATTAGGAAGTAAATGAGACAATTGAGTGACAGGGAGCAGAAGAGAAGCAGGGATCACAGACGAGCCAGCTGAGAGAATGGTTGGACTATTGACGTGATATAGTTGGCTGGAGAGGAAGTTTTGTTCAGACGTAGGTGATGAGTCAATTCTTCTGAACTCTGACCTTCTCTTTCAGGAATTCTTAGATGACGTCAAGTCAGAACCCCTTATCCTGAACTTTCTGGACAGTTTTATAGATGTTAAATTGATGTTGAGATAGTTGCTAATCATTAATTTGATTTGAAAAGCAATGTAAACAAAACAGCTGCAAGATTCCAGGGAGTAATTAATGCATAACATATGCCACAAAAAATGAAGCCTATATAATGTCATGGCTATGCTACGAAACTTGTTTGCCTTGAGATTTTTGGCCAAAGGGGAAGGAGTAAGATTGGAATAGATAGCTGTGATTGGTAGGGAAATAAGAGAACTAAAGTTTCCAAAACAGATTATTCAGTAAAGGTTAAAGAATTAAGATTATCTGTTAACTGAAAGGAGCCCTAGTGGTGCAGTGGTTAAGAGCTCAGCTGTTAACCAAAAAGGTTGGCAGCTCGAATCCACCAGCTGCTCCTTGGAAACCCTATGGGGCAGTTCTACGCTGACCTATGGGGTTGCTGTGAGTCAGAATCAACTCAACAGCAACGGGTTTAGTTTTTTGTTTTTGTTTTTGTTTTTTTTTTGGTTAACTGAAAACAGAACAGTAGAATGAGGACCAGAAAAGGGTCTCACTGATTTTAAGTCTATTTTCTGTAGTTGAGCAAGTTTAAAAACAAACAAAAAAAATAATAGTTTCATATTGCTATTGTAATAAATTACCACAGGTGTAGTGGTTTAAAACAGTATGCATTTATTCTCTTATAGTTTTGGAGGTCAGAAATTCTGAAATGGGTCTCACTGGGCTAAAATCAAGGTGTTGTCAAGGCTGCATTCCTTCTGGAGGCTCTAGGAAGAATCCATTTCCTTGCCTTTTCTGGCTTCTAGAACCAAAATTCAAACCAAACTCTTGTTGCCGAGTCGATTCCGACTCATTGCAACCCTATAGGACAGAGTAGAACTGCTCTATGGAGTTTCCAAGGAGCGCCTGTTGGATTTGAACTGCCAACCTTTTGGTTACCAGCTGTGGCACTTAACCACTATGCCACCAGGGTTTGCAGCTTCTAGAAGCCACCTGCATTCCTTGGCTCATGGCCCCATTATTCATTTTGAAAGCCAGCAGCGTAGCATCTTTCGATTTCATCCCCTGCTCCCTTGATCACATTGCCTTTTGTGATTTTGACCTCCTGCCTCGCTCTTATAAGGATCCTTGTGATTAGATTGGGCCTGCCCAAATAATCCAGAATAATCTCCCCATCTCAAAATCCTTAACTTAATCATATCTGCAAAGTCCCTTTTGCCACATAAGGTAATATATTCACAGGTCCTGGGGATTAGTACATGGACGTCTTTGAGGTCTTTATTCAGACTATCAGAGAGTGAGAAGTGGGAATGTGACATCTGCCATGTGACCCATGCCCCCTTTTTCTTCTGTGTCTGTTTCTATGCCTTGCAGATTAGTGTCCTGTCACTGAAAGTAGAAGCTTCTCAGGTGCAGACCAAGCCCACCAGGGGTTTAATGAGATACTCTTCCATTTAGAATACATTGTTCTTGCCTCCTTTTGTTCTGTGGGATAATCCTAGCACCCTTTCTTACCATGCCTCCCTAAGTCCTCAGGTCTTTTTTCCCTTGTTATGTTTTGTTTCCAATGATATCCTATCAGCTACAACTTGCGTTTGCAAAATATAAAATTACATTTGCATTTTTTCTAAGATCATTCATGTCTGAAGTCTAGGGTAGGGTTCTCAGCCCAAAGACACCTGCTTTGCATTGCTCTTTTGGCTATTGGGTGGTCTTCTGCTTGGTTCCTGGACCTTGTTCCCATTTCTCTACTTAGTAATTCCCATCCCAGTAACCATACAATTTGTGGGAGTCATCATTCTTCGATAACTGAGTGCCACGTGCAGACTTCATTGCTCATTGGGAGAGAAATACGGGGGCGGGGGGGTGGTACTCTAAGAGCACTGGGGAGAGGTTTGCAGGACCCTATGACAAGTGAATGGATCTTGGGAGCCTCTTTGGAATTTTAAGAAAACATATTAAGAAGTTATAAAACCCAAAACCCACTGCTGTCAAGTTGATTCCAACTCATAGAAACCCTACAGGACGGAGTAGAACTGACCCAAAGAGTTTCCAAGAAGCACCTGGCGGACTCGAACTGCTGACTTCTTGGTTAGCAGCTATAGCACTCAACCACTATGCCACCATAATAAAACTTTGAGAACGGGACTTCCCATAACAAATCTTTCTGGAGGGGCTCTGGGGAGCTGAAGGAGGACAAGAAGAGGGTACCTGCTTTTGGATCCAAACCAATAGCCTCTCCTCCCCCTAGCACACAGGGTGCTGCCAAATTGTACATCCTCAAACATCAGCCCTTCAAGGGAACTTTCTTTAATTACTCCTTCAGGGAAAAACTATTCCTCCATCCTTGGGACCCTCACGATGTTTTTTCATCTTCTTGTAGTTCAAGTCACTTCTTATCCTATTTTCCTCAGATTTAACTTTGATTGGATAGAGAGAGAGAGAGAGAGAGATGACTGATAGATAGACAGACAGATAGATAGATAGGTGCCATTGGATGTACTCCAACTCATGGTGCCCTTATGTACAACAAAATGAAATGTTGCTTGGTCCTACATCACCCTTACAATTGCTGGCACGTTTGAGGCCATAACTGTGACTACTTTTGCCAAATATGATGTCCTCCTCCAGCAACGGATTTCTGCTAATGCTGTGTCCAAAGAAAGCGAGTTGGAAAATGTTGTTGTGACCTGTAGGGTTTTCACTGGCTAATTTCTGAAACTAGATTACCAGACCTTTCTTACTAGTCTGTCTTAGTCCAAATCTGGAGCTCTTTCCATAATATCATTGCCGTATTCCAATAAAAGGTATATAGTGATCTTTTCTTAATAAATGGGAGCAACTTGAGGTCAGGAATAATGTCTTACTAATTCTGTAAATTATTCTCATTGTATTTAGTGTGTTGTTGGGTGCCATTGAGTCAACTCTGACTCATAGTGACTCTATGTTCAATAGAACAAAATGCTGCCCGGTCCTGTACCATCTTCACTGTTGTTTCTATGTTTGAGCTCATTGTTGCAGCCACTGTGTCAATTCATCATGCTTTGCAAAGTAGAGGGTCAGCGAAAAAGAGGAAGACTCTCAACGAGTTGGATTGACACAGTGTCTAGTACAGTCCCTGACAAGGAGTGGCTCTTCTAGTAAATTCTGATAAGTAAATGAAAAAATAATGAATGTATGAATCAATAAATGGATAGTTCTTGAAAACAGAAATCTTGGGAGCAATAAGGTGCTGTTATATTTTTGGAGGGAGAAGAGAAGAGATGGTTTAAATCAAATTCTAGGCTTCAGACAAGAAACAGTCCTCATATTTCTCATTGTTTTGTCATGTCACAAAAAAGCCTTTTAATAATTTGGCAAAGACAAATGGTGGCCAAGCATTCTGATTATTTGGGGTAATCAATTTGTATCTACTACAAATCCTGCTTTACGAATCAATAGAAAACATGCTGTAAATTCACTAAGAGGACACAGTAAGTGCTAGGAACCATAAATTTTATTAAGTAATGCGGTACATGTTAAAATGTTTAACACTCATGCCTGGTGTTTACTAAGGCCTCAATAAATTTAACTTTCCTCCTCTTTCTCTGATTTTTTTTTTAATTACCTTTTGTTCTTTCTTTCTTTCTTTTGTAATGTATAAAATAAGTTAAAAAGCCTGGTCCATCTACAACTAGAGATTTTCAGTCTATAAAGTCCCTTTTAATAATTTAAAGCAGCAGGACATGGAGATACACAAAGGCTGTGGTTCACTTCAGTGTCCGGAGACGCTCTCACGGGAATCCTTTCTGACCCCTCCACCTCTGGAACTCAAAATAAACCATAAATTTCTGCCTTCTTCAATTTGAGGGCCATTTTCCCACTATTCACCATCTGGCTTCTACATGGAATTGCCAAAAGCCCAGAAACACTGTCAACAATGTTTTGGATAAGATGGGGAATTGAAGGTCAGAGGAAACTGTCTTAGTCACCTAGTAGCGCTGTAACAGAAATACCACAAGTAGATGTCTTTAACAAAGAGAAATTTATTCTCTCACAGTCTCAAGCAGGCTAGAAGTCCAAATTCAGGCCACCAGCTCCAGGGGAGGGCTTTCTTGTCTCTGTCGACTCTGGAGGAAGGTCTTTGTCATCAGTCTTCCCATGGTCTAGGAGCTTCTCTGTGCAGGAACCTTAGGTCCAAAAGACACGCTCTGCTCCCTGCACTGTTTTCTTGGTGGTATGAGGCCCCCTTCTCTGCTCACTTTCCTTTCCTTTTCATCTCTTGAGAGATAAAAGACGGTACAGGCCACACCCCATGGAAACTCCCTTTACATTGGATCAGGGGGGTGGCCTGGGTAAGGGTGTTACAATTCCACCCTGATCGTCTTTAACATAAAATTACAATTACAAAATGGAGGACAGCCACATAACACTGGAAATCATGGCCTAACCAAGTTGACACATATTTTGGGGGGACACAATTCAATCCACGACAGGAACTAAACTGCTTCCATCCTGTTCATCTTGTCCCTCCCGTCTCTCCTTTATTACCCCCCAGTGACTCACAATGTCTCATTTTCCATGGGAATCCTTGAGTCAACAATGGGTAGTGCTTGGGAAAAACAATACTCTTTTTTTTTTTTTTTTTTTAATAGGAACACAAGAGGATAGTACAATGTAATTTTAGCTGTGCTGCGCAGCCACAGGAAACCCTGGTGGCGTAGTGGTTAAGTGCTACAGCTGCTAACCAAATCGTCAGCAGTTCAAATCCACCAGGCGCTCTTTGGAAACTCTGCGGGGCAGTTCTACTATGGCCTATCAGGTGCCCATGAGTCGGAATTGACTCGACAGCAGCGGGTTTGGTTTTGGGTGATCTTTACGGAAGTAGATCACTGGGCCTTGCTTCTGCAGCAGCACTGGGTGGGTCTGAATCGCCAACCTTTCAGTTAGTAGTTGAGCGCAAACTGTTTGCATCACCCAAGGAACCCAAAAGCCCTTTAAGGTCCCTTAAAAATGCCTTTATTTTATGATTTTCTGTTAGAGAAGAGAGAAAGCAGTGTAGGACAGATTACCATATTTTCATGCAAACAATGTGGGCCTACCATGTTTGTCTGCCAGCCGTGCCCTTTCCCATGAGGTATTTTCATAACCTCTGCTATGCCTTTTTTTTTTTTTTTTTTTTTTTACATGTTGCTGTAAAAATTTAGCATAGCACACTTAGGAAAGTGCCTCATGGGGAGAGGGTGCAGTTGAGAAACAAATGTAGAAGGTGTGCATTATTTGTGTAAAAATACTGTAGTTATGGATGATTCAGGAAAAGACTGACACTTCTCTAGGCCTAGTATATTAGAAGAACTGTAAAGTATCACAGGGCTGGAGGTGAAGGCAGGGGGAAAGGAGCCTGTGCAGAAGTAGGAACTGATGACCATGGTGTGTTTGGGTGATAATGAGAACAACAAGACTAGGAATACAAGTGGCTGTGGAGAATAATGGGGGATAAGGTTGAGAAATCTGGGAGCAAAATATTCTAGAGGACTAAGGAACCCTGGTTGTGCAATGGTTAAGCACTCGGCTGCTAACTGAAAGGTCTGCGTTTAGAACCTACCAGCCATTCTGCAGAAAAGACTTGGCTGTCTGCTACCACAAAGATGACAGCCTTGGAAACCCTATGGGGCAGTTCCACTCTATCCTATAGGGTTATTATGAGTCAAAATCAACTTGATGGCACGCTACAAGGAGGCCAGAAAATGACGTTTGAAATTGATATGGTAGGTTAATGCTTTTCAATGTATGTCCTTCAGACCAGAGATGTAAATTCTCCTGCCCCATGTCAGGCCTACTCAGTAGGACACTACAAGGTGGTTCCCAGCACTCTATTTGTTTTTAACAAGCCTTCCATGTGATTCTGATGCACATCCAAGTTTGATAACCTCTGTGGTTGATAATAGAGAACCATGACAAGAGAATAGGGGATTGTTTCTGCAAGGCTGCTTTGGTAGTGAGCACAGAACGTACAAAAGTAGGAAGAGGGAAATAGTGAAGTGAGTAACCAAATAATTCAGGCCTGGAGAAGGAAGGAGCCCTAGTGGTACAGTGGTTAAGAGTTTGGGTGCTAATCAAAAGGTCGGCAGTTCAAATGCACCAGCTGCTGCTTGGAAACCCTATAGGGCATTTCCACTCTGTCCTATAGCATCACTATGGATCAGAATCGACTCCTATATGGCAGTGGGTTTGAAGAAAGGAGGTAAATTTAGGTGTGGGGAAGAAAGGGAACATTGAAAAGAATTTTCTAGAAGAAAAGACAGCATCTGTGACAGATTAGCTATTGGAGTGAAGAAGACAAACAGTTTAATGTGAATTAAAGTTCATGAATTATGAGATTAAGGAGATGATTGTGGTTATAGATAAAAACGGCAAGCCAGGCAGGAGGGCCAGGTAAAAGAAATACATGTCCTCCCAAACTCCCAAGTCACTTAACAGCTCTGTTCCTTACTTATAAGTGTTCTGACTTATTTACTAAAGATGCTGAATTTGAAAATCTTGAAATCTTAGATTACTGGAATTAGAGGAAACACTAGAGGTTTTTTCATTCAACTAACTTCCTCCTTCTCTCCCTTCCTTCCTCCCCACCTCCTTCCCTCCCTCTTTGCTTTTTTTCCTTCTTCCCCCTTTCCTTTCTTTGACAGAGAACAAAAGAACTTAAATAACTTACTCAAGGTCTGCTAGCAAATTAGTTACCAAGTTTCCAGTAGGGTTTTGTAGATAGCAAATGGTACCCTGTGGCACTATTTTTCCCCTAAGGTTCCTCCAATTGTTACTTTCTATGTTGAGATCTGGCAGTGTTCTGGTTAAGAGCCTGGCTGCTAACCAAAAGGCTGGCAGTTCAAATCCACCACCCACTCCTTGGAAACCCTATGGGGTTGCTATGAGTTTGGACCGACTTGAGCATCTTTAACAACAATGACGACAACCTGTTGAGATCTGCATTTGCTCTGTGACAAGATTAGCCATTTCCCTTTATTGGCACAGGACTTTTTGTAATTAACAATAATAATAAAAAACCCTGCCATTTATGGATTACTTATCGCATGCCAAGCACTGACATAAGTGCTTCACACAGAGTAATTCATTTAACCGTCATAAAAACCTTATGAGGTAGGTGCCATTACTATCTCCATTTGACAAATGAGAAAAAGAAAGCAAGATAAGGTTAAGAAACTTACTCAAAGGAACACATACAGTAAGATGTAAGTCTAGAGTCTGAATCTGGAAAGCCTGACTCCAACATCCATGTGTCAACAGCTAAGGTACACTGTCTTTTTTCTTAAATGAAAAAGAGCTTGACTTTGGTGTTAGTCAGGCTTTCTTGGTAGAATCTCAATGCTCCACCTCACTTTCTCTCTAGGAATAGCCTTTTCACAAGCATCCTAGCTGCTTTCCATATCCTTCTATTTATATAACCTGAAACAGGATTTTTACCACAGTTGGAAGCGGGGCATTTTCTCTGCCAAGTGCAGGGAAGAGGTTTAACACAAGCGAACATGTTAATTGTGACTGTACTAATAGACTCCAGATCTGGAAAGTATCTTATGAGATCATTGGGACAGACCCAGGTGCTCATATGACTGAGTTATCCAAAACAACTGGTTGCTAGTCTCTTCTTGATGACTTTTCTTCAGCAATGGAAACTTCTCCATATTTACCGTTCATTATTTCCATGGTTTCATCACTATTATGGTTTGTAAGTTCTCTGGGACAATCTTTTTTTTATGGGGGTGTTTTCACATGTATAGGTGGCTGGCTTTTGAGAAATTTTTAAATGAATGAATCACTATTTATATGTTTCTTTGTTTGAAGCTTCACAGTCCCTTGAAGTCACTCCAGGGTCCCTTGCCTGGGTCTGGGTATTACCCTGAGTGAAGCTGAGAGCTCTGGTACTTATGGTCAAGTCTCCTTAGGGAAACCACACAACTTCCCTGCTTGTGGTCTTATGCCTCCCAGCAGCCCCAAAAAGGGGTGTGTGTGTGTGTGTGTGTGTGTTGTGTGTAGGTGGAAACGGGGTCTGACTAGTTATGGAGCTCTAGACCGCAGTCCTCTGACCTCTCAGAGATTCTGTCTTTTTTCCCTCTCTATTTTTGTTTCTTTCTTTCTCACCTGCCAAAAACATAGCCTGTAAGTCCTTCTCTTTGGGAACAACCCAGCTCATCTCTTCAGTGAGCTTACTAAAAAAACCCAGTTGCTGTTGCGTTGACTCCAACTCATGAGTAGAGCTATGCTGCATACGGTTTTCGATGGCGGATTTTTTGAAAGTAAATCTCCAAGCCTTTCTTCTGAAGTGCCTCTGGGTGGATTCGAACTGCCAACATTTCAGTTAGTAGCAGGCTGCTTAACTGTTTGTAGCACTCAGGGAATCCTCAGTGGCTTTAGGGATTTGGAAGACACAGGCCAGAAATGGGAGACTGTCTTTATCAACACCAGCTTTTGACCCTACAACACAGCTCCTCCACAGGTAAGAAAGAACAAGTGATTCACTACCTTCTTGTAAGTAAAAGAGAAAACTCTATGTAGAGAAAAACATGAATTAGCATCTCAATAGATTAATATTTTACCTAAGATATATTAGTATCTTTAAGAGTTGCTGTAATTCACCTGTTTCCTGCTGGTTTACGGTAATGACAAATGGCTTCTTGGCCATGAGTGGAGCCCTGGCACCTAGATTCAGGGATTGTACAATGAAAATGAAAGTCTAGTGACCTAGCCTGGTGTTCCACACTCAGCTGGTGTTCCAGGATCAGTCAGGGGTCTGGGGGAGACAGAAGTGTGTTTCTCCCCCAGGTGCTCAAGGAAGAGGTTACATTATCAAGTAGAGCCAGGATTTGTCACGTGCCCGAGACCAGTCTGTGTTAGATACTCAGCGAGCAGACAAAGGGCGCCACAAACATAGATCTTTCCAGTCTGCCTCAGGGCCTCACTTTCTTCCTTTGGCTACTGATTTTTAGTCAAATACCTTCCTGGCTTTTAACATCTAGCTTTCCTCCCACCTTCGCCAGTGTAGTCACCAGGAATTTCTTGTGACTCTCTCTAATTCTCTTACTTTAATTTCTTGTTACCTCACCAACCAAAAACCAAACCCAGCCCATTGTTGTCTAGTCGACTCTGACTCATGGCGACCCTATAGGACAAAGTAGAAGTGCCTCATAGGGTTTCCAAGGAGCAGCTGGTGGATTTGAACTGCTGACCTTTATTGTTAGAAGCCGTAGCTCTTAACCAGCATGCCACTGGAAAGCAATACTTAAGGTCTTTAGTCTGTTCATCCAACCAAGAGAAAATGAGGTCAATGCGATCAAATGTTAATATCCCAGAAGTTAAAGGAACCTGCTACAAAGGGTGAGACCAGGCAGTATGAGTGTTAAATATGTAGAGGTGATGATGATGATGATAATACCGGCTAACATGTATTGCCTGTCATTTTACATGCCAAGTACTGTGCTAAATTTTACATGTATCACTTCATACACTCTTCGCAGCAACCTTACATAGCAATTGCTAACATTCTCATCTTACAGATGGTAGAACTGAGCCCAGAGATATAACTTGTATAGGTCACACATGTACGTGGTTACTGAAAATTAGCTTAAGTCAACTTATTCATGTACAGCCCTTAGGTTCTTTCTGACAGATAATGGTAGCCATTCGTGATTGCAGAGTGATAGTCATTTCTTCGTAACTTCACTCCCAGTTTACGAAAGCAAGACTACCACACGTATGGTGAAACCCAGTTGCACCAGGCTCATTAACAAGCAGACACAAAATGCGTCTACAGTCAGTTCCGTAAGTTCAATAGAGTCCCGGTTCTTTGTGCTCTGACTACACCTTGCATGAAAGATTCACTCTGACCCAATCATCTGTTGAAGCAGGATTCTGATACTCTTATGTTGGCATCAGGCATCAAGAAACCTTGGAACCAATGGATGGACACAAGATCACTTAGGGATCAAGCTACAAGCGCCATCTCTAAGGAAGAAGAACTAATTAGATTCTTGTAAACATTTTTATGGAAAGGGTGGAGAGTATTTTCACAGTGGTATCGCCAGTCCAAATGACTTAAATACCACTATTGTGACTGGAGAGAATCCATTATCTAATGAGCAAGTCTGCCCTTGGGACCTTACCACTACCCGTGATCTGCTGTTTGGCAGGGCATCTGGTGTTAACCCAGATAGGACATCTGAGGTGCCTGTAGTGGCCACCTCTAGAGCATGGCCTTTCTAAAAACTTACTGGCCACTACTTGGAAGTGAATTCCTGATTAGGGCCAGGAGCTGAAGCTAACTAGTACATACCTAATGTCACCCTGTAGCAATTATAACCAGCTTAGATTCTAACCAACCAAACGTTTTCATTTCATTGTTTTGATCTCTTGTTATTTATTTGTCTTTCCCAACTAAAACAAGTGCTGTGCCAGGACCTTAGTGCTTTATTTCCCTGGGGATTTCAAAGCCTGTAATAGTGGATGGTACAAGGCAGGCATTCAATAAACACATTTTTAATTTGTTGAATAAATAAATGAGCAAAAGGAGAATTTACAAAAGGCCAGGCTTTTCTGTCTCCACTGTGTTCTTGGGAAATCAGGTCAGCTCATTTAAATAAGTATCCTTGTAGACCCCGAGTCTTTCAGTACAGACTGCCTGTGGGGGGCCCTGAGTGACAACAAGTTAATCTGGGGCAGTTGTGGTAAGAACTTGAACACAAGAATGGAAATATTTATTATTAGGAGAACTTACTAAAGGGAGAGGTTAGAAGATTATTGGAAGATTATTATGGAAGGAAGAGCACAGCCTTGACATAGTTAATTGCAACTTTTTCAGCCACCTCGTAGTTTGCAGTGGCTTGTGATTATCAATTACTAATACAAAAGAAAGCACTAAAACATTACCAGGAGCTGATTCAATCACATTGGAAACAAAGCTGTCAGTTCCGTAGTAATACGTAATAATTTGTTGTTAGCTGCTGTCAAGTTGGTCCCTGACTCATGATGGCTCCATTCACAATGAAACTAATGCTCCCTGGTCCTGTGCCATCCCCATGATCATTTACGAATTGGGCCATCGTGATCCGTATGGTTCACCGGCTGATTTTTGGAAGTAAATCACCAGGCTTTTCTTCCTGGTCTGTCTCATTTTGGAAGCTCTGCTGAACCTGGCTCAGCATCACAGCAACACACAGCTGGCCACTGACAAATGGGTTGTGGTTCTGCATGAGGTGCAGTGGCTAGGAATTGGACCTGGGTATCCCACGTTGAGGAAACCCTGGTGGCCTAGTGGTTAAGTGCTACAGCTGCTAACCAAGAGGTCAGCAGTTCAAATCCACCAGGCGCTCCTTGGAAACTCTATGGGGCAGTTCTACCCTGCCCTATAGGGTCGCTGTGATTCGGAATCGATTTGACCGCAATGGTTATACTACATTGAAGGCAATAATTCCACGACTGAGCTAATATTGCTCATAATACATTAATAGTAATAGTAATACATTAATAGTAATAATAGCATACATTCTTTAGCACTTTCTCCGTCTTTCTCTCATTTGGACCACAGAGAAGTATTTCATCCCAACTTAAAATTTTTTCTTTTTTTTTAACCATAGAGTCATTTTCCATAATGCATTATATAGTAATATTAAATCAAGTAAGAAAATAAAAATATATTTTAACATGATATCACACTGTATCAGTAGCCTGTTTCCTTTTCTGTAAAAGCATAAGCACCTTATGGGTTTTGTTGTTGTTGTTGTTGTTGTTCAAATTGAAGTCGGTGAATTCAAGAAAGGAGTAGATGCCAAATCTCTACATCTGCTTTCTACCAAAATGACCTGGCACTACCTGCCCCCCCCATCACCCCGTCCCTGAGAGCCAGGCTTGATTTTAAGGGACCATGTTCAAAGGATTCTGGGTACTTAAGAATTTTAGTTCCAGGATTGCCCTGATTTGTCTACTGATTTTTCCATTAAGGAAACCCTGGTGGCGTAGTGGTTAAGTGGTACGGCTGCTAACCCAAGGGTCGGCAGTTCGAATCTGCCAGGCGCTTCTTGGAAACTCTATGGGGGCAGTTCTACTCTGTCCTATAGGGTCGCTATGAGTCTGAATCGATTCGACGGCACTGGCTTTGGTTTGGTTTGGTTATTTCCAATAAACATTGTCAAAATCGCTTATTAACCCCTGTTTCTCAACTTTTAAATGAGCTGCCAAGAGAAAGTCTTCCGGTCTTCAACCAAATGAATTGGTCTAGGTGTTGCGAGCACAGACAGCACACAACCTCTGGGCTCGCCTCTCTGTCAGCCTCTGTTCGGTGTCTGTCTGTGTGATTCAGGCCTCAGCTGCATAGAATTCAGAGGCCCTCAATTCTTCTTGGATCTCAGATTTGGCCGACCAAGTACTCACCAGCTGTGGAGATTGGTTGCTAACAACTGCTTCAGAAATGTTTATTTGACTTATTATATTTTTAAAGGCCAAGAAAGGACATGCCCTTTTTACTCATGGGGAAACAAGCTGTGTGGTGTTTTCTTCCCAAGGAAGCAGCCTGAAACAGAACTGCTGTCTGGTTAGTTCCTCACTGATGCTCATGCCCCCCATGGCCAGCAGGGGGCACCTGCAACTCAGATTGAAGTAGGATTCACTTTGAAATGGAGCACCTCTTTGGGAAACCTGTGGTGAAAACCGTCCTACACTTTACAACCGTCCTGCATCTCTTCTTCCTTCTTTCCTGTTCCTGACATGATGTCGGGAGTCTAGAATAAAACCTGGACGTCTTCCAAGCGTGGGGTTGGTCTACGTCTCAAGGCTACTTCTGTTTGAGTCCTGATAAATTATGGTCTCATAATTGATTCTGATCAGACTGCTAGAGAGTGTAATTACCCTCCCTGTCTCTTCTAATCAGAGTATGTCCTAGGCAAAGCTATATGGTGTGAAGAACTGAATGAGTACCCTTAATTTGAGCTCCACTTGTTTTCAACCTCCTTAAAGAGCAGAAATTGAATCCCATTAATTTACAGTTCTTGTAGTCACTTAATGGCTTTACTTCTGTCCAGTTAACCACATTAGAGATGTTCTTGTGCTTGAAGAGGAGTCTTTGGCTACTAAGACTAAGGTTGGTGGTGAAATCCACCCAGAGGCGCCTGGGAAGAAAGACCTGGTCATCTACTAAAAGAGCACAGCTATTGAAAACTCTGTGGGCCACAGTTCTACTCTGACACACATGGGGTCCCACAAGTCAGAACCAACCCAGTGGTAATTTGTAGTGCTCAATGACTCATTCTGTGCCAAAACGCAATGTTTCATGCAACCAAGAAGAACCAAACCAACTCATTGCAACCCTGTGTGTTACAGACTAGAACCACTCCATAGGGTTTTCTTGGCTGTAATCGCTACAGACTACAGAAGCTGATCGTGAGACCTTCAGCAGCACCATCATGTGGGTTCAAATACCAACCTTTAGGTTAGCAGCTGAGAGCAAACCGTTTGCACCACCCTGGCAATTTAATTCATTCATTCATTCATCAACTTATATAGCAAATATTTATTGGGTGACTACTAAGTGTCAGACCCTGGGCTAAGTAGGTGCTAAGGCTATAATTATGGACAAAACAGATATAGATCCTGCTATTGGGGACCTGGCACTCTAGTGGGAGAGACAGATAAAACTTAAATATAACAAACCAAACCCATTGCCATTGAGTCGATTATGACTCATAGCAACCCTATAGGACAGGGTAGAACTGCCCCATAAGATTTCCAAGTCTGTAAAAAAGTGGGTGCCACATTTTTCTCCTGCGGAATCACTGGTAGATTCGAACCACCAACCTTTCAGTTAGCAGCTGAGCGCTTAGCCACTGTACTACCCCCAGGGCTCCTCCTAAATAAGAACACAGATAAGTTCAAACTGATAAGTGCCATGAAGGAAAAATACAGGGAGCTCTGAGAATCTTGTAAAGTCAGGTGTTAGAGTTATAATTGCTCCCTGCTCTCATCCCCTATCCTACTGTCGTCATGTTATCACATTATCGTATGTTTGAGCTCCTTGAGTAGAGGCTATGTTATTTTATTATTATATTCCACCCAGTTTTATCAATGGTTATAAATATATCTAGCATATAGATTGTGTGTATGTCCTACATTCAATTGCTCTAAGTGTCCCAAGACAAGGAACATCTTTGTAACCCTTGAAACACCTAGCACAGGACTTTATATATAGTTGGTTTGTAAGTTTTGCTTGAATATAATCGTGATTTAAAAAATTCAGCTATGGTTCTATTTTTAGTGATTGCTTTACTGATTTTGCACGTTTGTTGTTGTTAGATGCCATCCATTCGCTTTTGACTCATAGCGACCCTATGCACAACAGAACGAAACACTGTCTGGTCCCGCACCATCCGCACAATCGTTGCCGTGATTGAGCCCATTGTTGCAGCTGCTGTGTCAGTCCATCCCCTTGAGGGGCTTCCTCTTTTTTGCTGACCCTCTACTGTACTAAGCATAACATCCTTCTCCATCCTGGTCCCTTCTGATAACATGCCCAAAGTAGATGAGATGGAGTCTTGCCATCCTGGCTTCTAAGGAACATCCTGGCTGTACTTCTTCTGAGATGGATTTGTCCGTTCTTCTGGCTGTCTTTGGTATAGTCAGTATTCTTTGCGAACACCATAATTCAAAAGCAGCAATTCTTCTTTGTTCTTTCTTATTCATTGTCTAGCTTTTGCATGCGTATGTGGTGATTGAAAATACCATGACTTGGGTCAGGTGCACCTTAGTCCTCAAGGTGACATCTTTGCTCTTCAACACGTTAAAGAGGTCTTTTGCAGCAGATTTACCCAATGCAATGCATCCTTTGATTTCTTGACTTTTGCTTCCATGGGTGTTGATTGTGGATCCAAGTAAAATGAAATCCTTGACCACTTCAGTCTTTTCTCTGTTTATAATGATTTTGCTTGTTGGTCTAGTTGTGAGGATTTTTGTTTTCTTTATGTCGACGTGTAATCCATACTGAAGGCTGTAGTCTTTGATCTTCATCATTAAGTACTTCAAGTCCTCTTCACTTTCAGCAAACGAGGTCGTGTCATCTGCATAACGCAGGTTGTTAATGAGTCTCCCTCCAATCTTGATGCTGCGTTGTTCTTCATATAGACCAGCTTCTCGGATTACTTGCTCAGCATAAAGATTGAATAGGTTTGGGGAAAGGATACAACCCTGACAAACACCTTTCCTGATTTTAAACCAGGCCGTATCCTCTTGTTTGTTCAGATGACTGCCTCTTGGTCTATGTGCAGGTTCCTCAGGAGCACAATTAAGCGTTCTGGAAGACCCATTCTTCGCAATGTGATCCATAATTTGTTATGATCCACACAGTTGAATGCCTTTGCATAGTCAATAAAACACAGGTACATATCTTTCTGGTATCTCTGCTTTCAGCCAAGACCCATCTGACGTCAGTAATGATAGCCCTCATTCCACATCCTCTTCTGAATCTGGCTTGAATTTCTGCCAGCTCCCTGTCAGTGTACCTGCTGCAACCGTTTTTGAATTGTCTTCAGCAAGACTTTACTTGTGCATAATATTAATGATATTGTTCGATAATTTTCATATTCTGTTGGATCACCTTTCTTTGGAATGGGCACAAATGTAGATCCTTTTCTGTCGGTTGGCCAGGTAGCTGCTTTCCAAATTTCTTGGCATAGAGGAGTGAATACACGCACAGTGGAGGCCAGGGCTTTTTGAAATTTGATTTCCTGGCCAGCATACCTACACAGGGAGCAGATTTAATACTCCACAACCCTAGAATTATTCAAAGCCTATTCAGTTTGAAATCACCATGTATGAGTCATCTAGAGAAAGAATTGTCTTCCCCTGAGCCTTCAATTAAAATCTCCACCCAGGCATTTCCAATTGATTTTATCTCCAAACAAGTTTTTCTTTATAAAGCAAAAGGATTACAAAGTGGGAGGTGAGATGAGAGGAGATAAAACAATGTCTTGTTAATAAACATTAGTGTAACTTTTCCAGGAAAAATCACTAGCGTGCAGTCAAAAGCAGCTGTAGATTGAATCGCGTAAACAAATTAGAAAGCTTTCTTCTCTAGACAGCGTGGTTTCTGACATTAAATTGATGTCTTTTACATTCAAACTTATCTTTAAAAGGAGAAACAATATGGTTTTGTTTGATGGTCTGTTTGGTTTGGTTTGTTTCCTCCCTGTATTTATGTATACGAGGCTACGTGGGGAGGAAGGGAAAACCAAAAAACCAAACCCATTGCCGTGGAGTGGATTCAACCCATAGTGACCTTACAGGACAGAGTAGAACTGCCTCATAGAGTTTCCAAGGAGCGCCTGGCGGATTCAAACTGCCGACCTTTTGGTTAGCAGCCATAGCACTTAACCACTATGCCACTAGTGTTTCCTGAAGAGGAAGGGAAAAGGAGGGTGAGATAGGACTCCAGGAACTTGTGAGGAGCAACACAAATCCAGAAACTTTCTTTATTCTTATAAAAAGAGTGAAAGGTTTAAAGTGATTTGAGCTTCAGCATCGGCCAAGTCTTCCGCTTTTAATGTTTTACCATTTTATAAGAAGAAAAGAAAAAAAAAAACCCGTTGCCGTTGAGTTGACTCCAACTCATAGCGACCCTATAGGACAGAGTAGAACCGCCCCATAGGGTTTCCAAGGAAAGCCTGATGATTCAAACTGCTGACCTTTTGGTGAGCAGCCTAGCTCTTAACTACTGCACCACCAGGACAATAATATTCATTCTCTAAATTGTATCAAATTCCAAATTAAGCCACATGGATTTTCCAACTTATATACTCCAACTTTTTTATGTCCTATATTTGAGCCTATCCTAAGCCAGGAATTTGAAGTCATAGAATGAAGTGTTTTCTAATGCACAGTTTTTCCTTTCTCCCATACATCCCAGGGGTAAGACAAAAAAAAAAAAGGTGAGAAAAGAGTAATCCGGTGTTCTGGGATCTTTGCTCTCAGGAAATGGAATGATTTTCTACAAGCAATGTTATAAATGGTAGCTGACTTCTAGCTCATCCACAAAAAAACAAAATCTAAGTGATTATATGATATAGATAACATAGTGCTAGGGTTCTGATTCATTCCGTGATAAAAAGGTTTTTGTAGGATGCCTTGAAATTTAACCACCATTAATAAACACTATTTTTATGGGAGAATGCATCCTGGAATAATTGACAAAAGAAAATGTAGGAATAAATTGAGTTCATAAGATAGGATGCTACCTCTTTACATAGAGACAGTCTTTGAAGGCAACTTTTCATGCCGATCTACCTGTTGTATTCATACTCGGCTTGCTGTTGCCTGGGTACTGTGCAGAGGTCCCTCCATCAGCCATCTGTCCATTAGGAGGGGGAGACAGTATAAGACAGCCTCACCTAACATCGCACTTGGCCCTCTGTAATCACACTTGATACTCAAGCAGCACAAAATTACTATTATATCCCCGAAAACAACATGCATTGACCCTTCTCTCTGCCTGGAAGACACATCCCTTCCTTAATTACCTGGTAAACTGCTGCTCATCCTCCAGCTTAACATTTGCCTCCTCTGTGAAGCCTGCCTTGACACCTCCATGTGGACATTTGTGCTTCTCCATCAGTGATCTGCTGCTCTCTCTGAACGTTCTCCTCTTAAACAGCTCGTATGATTGTTTACAAATCTCAGACCTCAATAGGCACTAAACCCTTTGAAGGCGGGGACCAAAGATTATTGATCTTTGTCTCTCTTTCCTGGATACTGCCTGACACAGTAAACATGATTGGTGAATAAGTTAATAATGAATAAATGAATTCATTAATGAATAATTAAATACCTGACTCCTGCATTTTAATTACACTTTTATGTCCAACTACTACTCTTTTACCAGATAATCATACAAAATATCTCTCTGCCTTTTACGAAACCACATGGCTCAAATGGAGCAAAAGAGAAAGAGGAAAAATAAAGAGAAGTTGAGAGAAAAAAAAAAGTCAGAACCAAAATCTAAAAATTATAAAAGAAAACCAAATAGAAAAAAACAAGTGTATGAGAAACATTCATTAGATAATTTTTTGTCTAAATATTGGTGGGTAGACTATTTGCTCAATGTTGAATTTAAAAACAGCTGCTAGCTCATCAAAAGGCTTTACCAAGACACTAAAAAGAGAATCTATGGACTGGGAAAAAATCTTCAGTAACAACATTTCTGCCACAATTCCTAAAATATATACAAAACTTCAACAACTCAACAACCAAAAGGCAAACAATCCAATCAAAAACTGGGCAAAGGACATGAACAGACACCTCACCAAAGAGTGCATTCAAGTGGCCAGCAGGCATAAAAAGATGCCCACAATCATTAACCGTTAGAGACACGCAGATCAAAGCTTTAAATCTCACCCCTGGAAAAATGTCAATGATCAAAAAACAGAAAACAACAAATGTTGAAAAGGTTGTGAGGGGACTGGAACTCTATACATTGCTGGTGGGTTTGTAAAATGGTACAACCACTATGTAAAACAGTATGGCACTTCCTCAAAAAGCTAGAAACAGAAATAGCTTATGGTTTAGCAATCCCATTCATATATATATATATCTCCTAAAGATACAAAAGCAGTGACATGAATAGACATATGCCCACCTATGTTCATTGCAGCATTATTCACAACAGCAAAAAGATGGAAAGAACCTAAGTGGCCATCAACGGATGAATGGATAAACAAATTGTGGTGCATACATACACATTGTTGTAAGCAACTCTAAAGGTTAGTGGGGAATCAGCTAACATAACATGGACGAATCTGGAGGACATTATACTGAGTGAAATAAGTCAATTAAAAAAAGACGAATACTGTGTGGTCCCTCTATAGTAAAAAGTCAAGAATAGATATACACACAGAAAGTAAAGTTCTTTGCTAATCGCCAGGGGTGAGAAGGAGAAGGGAGGGGGGAATCATTTTCTAGATAGGAGGCACTTGTTACTTTTGGTGATGGGAAAGCAATCCAAAAAATGCATGAAGTCAGCATGACTTGACCAAGGTAAATAAGACACTAAGAAGTACACACACAAAAAAGGACAATTACAGTAAATGCTGTAACATATACAATTTTGCAAAACAGCCAAAAATATGTGTGTGGCTCCGTAGGTAGATATGGATGTATATGTGCACATAGGAAGCCATATGTGGGTAAATGCATGTGAGTGTGTAGGTGTATCTGTAGGTATATATATACATATATTTGTTTGTGCTGCATGTATGTATTCGTATATATAACAGACAGAGCCCTGGTGATGCAGTGGTTAAGAGCTACAGCTGCTAACCAAGAAGTCGGCAGTTCAAATCCACCAGGCACTCCTTGGAATCTCTATGGGGCAGTTCTACTCTGTCCTATAGGGTGGCTATGCGTCGGAATATACTCAACGGCGACAGGTTTGGTTTTGGATATAACACAACACATAGGAAGCACAGTTACAGAGGCTTCCTAGACATATCCAAACAACCCACAGGATTGGTTTACTGGGTTTGAAGGCTTGGGACCATAGTCCTGGGGGACAGCTTAGTCAGTCGGCACAACCTGGTTCACAAAGATAACATTCTACATCCAAGTTTGGTGAATAGATCTGGGGTCTTAAAAGCTTGCGAGCATCCATTCAAGATATGGCTATTGGTCTCTACTTCTATGGAGCAAAAGAAAATCAAAGACTCTAAGAAGAAACTACTCCACAGGGCTAATAGCCCATGGGAATCTCAACCTCTTCAATCCTGAGACCAGAAGAACTAGATGGTGCCCGGCTACCACTACTGACCATTCTGACCAGGGACACGATAGAAGGTCCCAGGTAGAATGGGAGAAAAATGTAGAACAAAACTCAAAGTCCTAAAAAAGGCCAGACCTAGTGGACCCATAGAGGCTAGAGGAACCCCTGAGACTATTGCCCAAAAATATCCTTTGAACTTGGAATTGAAACGATTTCTTTTTTTATTTTTTATTGCACTTTAGATGAAGGTTTACAGAACAAACTAGCTTCTCATTATACAGTATACATATTGTTTTATGACATTCGTTAACAACCCCATGACACGTCAACAGTCTCCCTTCTTGACCTTGAGTTCCTTATTACCAGCTTTCCTGTCACCTCCTGCCTTCTAGTCCTTGCTCCTGGGCTAGTGTGCCCCTTTAGTCTAGTTTTGTTTTATGTGTCTGTCCAATCTTTGGCTGAAGGGTGACCCTCAGGAGTGACTTCACTACTGAGCTAAAATGGTGTCCAGGGGCCATACTCTCAGAATTTCTCCAGTCTCTGTCAGGCCAGTAAGTCTGGTCTTTTTTTGTGAGTTAGAATTTTGTTCTACATTTTTTTCCAGCTCTGTCTAGGACCCTCTACTGTGATTCTAATCCAAACAGTCGGTGGTGGTAGCTGGTTACCAACTATTTGTACTGGATTCAGTCTGATGGAAGCTGTGGTAGTTGTGTTCCACTAGTCCTTTGGACTAATCTTTTCCTCATGTCTTTAGTTTTTTTCATTATCCTTTGCTTCCCAAGGGATGAGACCAGTGGAGTATCTTAGATAGCCACTCACAGGCTCTTAAGACCCCAGACACTACTCACCAAAATAGAATGTAGAACATTTTCTTTATAAACTATGTTGTGCCAAATGAGTTAGATGTTCCCAAGACTATGGTCCCCAGAGCCCTTAGCCCAGCAATTCGGTCCCTCAAGGAGTTTGGATGTGTCTATGGAGCTTCCATGATGCTGCCTTGAATGAATTGACCTGGCTTCCTCAGTATTGTGCACTGTCTTACCTTTCACCAAAGTTACCACTTATCTATTGTCTATTTAGTGTTTTTCCATTGCCACCCTTCCGCTCCCTTGTAATCATCACAGCTTGTTTCTTTTTGTGTGTAAACTTTTTCATGAATTTTTATAGTAGTGGTTTCATACAATATTTGTCCTTTTGTGATTGACTTATTTAACTCAGTGTAGTGCTCTCCAGATTCATCCATGTTGTGCGATGTTTCACAGATTCATCATTGTTCCTTATAGTTGTGTAGTACTCCCTTGTGTGTATGTACCATAGTTTGTTTATCCATTCATCTGTTGATGGGCATCTAGGTTGTTTCCTAGACATGAACGTAGGTGTGCATGTCTATTCCTGTGAAGGCCCTTATTTCTCTGGAATATATTCCTAAGAGTGGGATTGCTGGATCATGTGGTATTTCTATTTTTAGCTTTCCAAGGGAGCGCCATATCATTTTCAAAAATGGTTGTATCATTTTGCATTCCCACCAACGGTGCACAAGAGTGTCAATCTCCCCACAGCCTCTCCAACATTTGTTATATTCTGCTTTTTTTTTTTTAATTTGTGCCAATAATATGGGGATGAGATGGTCTCTCATTGTGGTTTTGATTTGCATTTCTGTAATGGCTAGTGATCACAAGCATTTCCTCGTGTGTCTGTTAGCGGCTTGAATGTCTTCTTTTTCCTTTCCTTTGCCCATTTTTTAATTAGATTATTTGTCTTTTTGTCATAGAGGCATTGGGTTTTCCTGTAGATTTTAGACATTATATCTTTGTCAAATTTGTAATAGCCAAAAATTTTTTCCCAGTGTGTAGGTTCTCTTTTTACTTTTTTGGTGAAGTCTTTTGATGAGCATAAGTGTTTAATTTTTAGTAAATCCCAGTGATCTAGCTTATCTTCTGGGGTTTATGTGTTGTTAGTTGTGGTTTTTATCCTGTTAATGCCAGGTATTAGGACCTATAGGGTTAATCTTATTTTTAATTCTATGATCTTTACAGTTTTGGGCTTTATATTTACATCTTCGATACATTTTGAATTAGTTTTTATGTATAGTGTGAAGTATGGGTCCTGTTTCATTTTTTTTGCAGGTAGACGTTTCATCAGCACCATTTTTTAAAGAGATTGTCTTTTCCCCATTTGATGGATTTTGGGCCCTTGTTGAAGATCAGGTGACTGTAGGTGGATGGATTTACTTCTGCGTTCTCAGTTCTGTTCCATTGGTCAATGTATCTGTCATTGTACTAGTATCAGGCTGTTTTGACTACCAAAGCTGTATAGTAGCTATATAGGTCAAGTAGTGCAAGTCCTCCTATTTTATTGTTCTTCGATAGTGTTTTACTTATCCAGGACTTTGTCCTTTTCCACATAAAGTTAATGATTAGTTTTCCCATCTTTTTAAAGAATGTTGTTGGTATTTGGATAGGGATTGCATTGTATTTGTAAATTGCTTTGGGTAGAATTGTCTTTTTCGCAATGTTGGGTCTACCTATCCATGAGCATGGTATGTTTTTCCATTTATGTAGATATCTTTTGGTTTCTTGCAGTAGTGTTTTGTAGTTTTCTTTGTATAGGTCTTTTACATCCCTGATTAGATTTATTCCTATTTTATTTTTTTAGGGGCTATTGTAAATGGTATTGTTTTCCTGATTTCCTTTTCATCGTTATCTTTATTGGTGTATAGGAATTCAATTGATTTTTGTAATCTGCTGAATCTTTCTATTAGTTCCAGTAGTTTTCTCCTGGAATCTGTTGGGCTTTCTGTGTATGTCATATCATCCTCAAATAGGGAAGATTTAACTTCTTCTTTACCAATCTGGATGCCCTTTATTTCTTTTTCTTGCCTTATCACTCTAGCTAGGACTTTCAGCCAATGTTAAATAGGAGTGGTGATAATGGGCACTCTTGTCTTGTTGACAAGAGGAATGTTTTCACCCTTTCTCAGTTAAGAATGATGTTGGCTATTGGTTTTGTACAGATGCCCTTTATTATGCTGAGAAATTTCCCTTCTATACCTATTTTATGGAGAGTTTTTATCAGGAATGGGTGCTGGAATGCATTCTGTTGTATGCATTTTCTGTGTTGATTGAGATGACTATGTGATTCTTTTATTTGTGTGGTGGATTACATTGATTGATTTTCTAATGTTGAAACATCCTTGCATACCTCTTATAAATCATACTTGGTTGTGTTGCATTATTTTTTTGATATGATGTTGAATTCTGTTGGCTAGAATTTTGTTGAGAATTTTTGCATCTAAATTCATGACAGATACTGGTCTCTCATTTTCTTTTTTTGTGGTGTCTTTTGGTATCAGGGTTATGCTGGCTTCACAGAATGAATTCGGAAGGATCGCTTTCTTTTCTGCGTTCTGAAATAGTTTGAGTAGTGCTGGTGTAAGCTCTTCTCTGAATGTTTGGTAGAATTCTCCAGTGAGGCTATCTGGGCCAGGGCTTTTGTTTGTTGGAAGTTTTTTTTTTTTGCTTTTTTTTTTTTTTTTTTTACTGTTTCAATCTCTTCTCTTGTTACAGGTCTGTTTGGATTTTCAACATCATTTTGTGTTAGTTTGGATAGGTAGTGTGTTTCCAGAAATTTGTCATTTCCTCTAGGTTTTCATATTTGTTGGAGTACAGTTTTTTGTAATACTGTTACAATTCTTCTTATTTCAGTTGCGTCTGTTGTAATGTCCCCCATTTCATTTCTTATTTGGTTTATTTACAACCTCTCCTGTTTCTCTTTTGTCAGTTTGGCCAAAGGTTTGTCGATTTTGTTGATCCTTTCCAAGAACCAAGTTTTGGTTTTGTTGATTTATTCTATTGTTTTTTTTCTCTTTCTTTTATTTCTGCTCTGATCTTTACTATTTCCTTTCTTCTGGTGGCTGCAGACTTCTCTTTCTATTTGTTTGAGTTGTGTAGCTAATGTTTCGATTTTGTTCCTTTCTTCTTTTTTGATGTGTGCATCTACTGCTGTAAATTGACCTCTTAGCATGACCTTTGCTGCATCCCAAAGGTTTTGGTATGATGTGTTTTCATTCTCACTTGATTTTAGGAATTTTTTTATTCCATCTCTGATTTCTTCTATTATCCTGTGCTTTTTAAGAAGGGTGTTATTCAGTTTCCATGCAATTGATTTTTTTTTTCCTTGCTTTTCCTGTTTGTAATTTCTACCTTGATGACATTGTGGTCAAAGAAGATACTTCGTATTATCTCAATGCTTTAGATTTTGTTGAGTTGTTCTGTGACCAAAGGTGTGGTCAATTATGGAAAACATTCCACATGCAATGGAAAAGAATGTGTGCTTTGCAGGTGTTGGGTGGAATGTTCTATATAAGTTGGCTGATTGTGTCCTTTAGATCTTCTGTGTCTTTGTTGAGTGTCTTTCTAGATGTTTTGTCTTTTACTAAGTGTGGTGTGTTAAAGTCTCCTCGAATTACTGTGGAACTGTGAATTTCTCTTTTCAGTGCTGTTGGAGTTTTGTTTTTTTTTTAATGTGTTGTGGAGCCCTGTCTTTGGGTGTGTAGATATTTATTATGGTTATGTCTTCATGATGGATCATCCCTGTAATCATTATATGGTGCCCTCCTTTGTTTTTTATGGTGGATTTTGTTTTAAAGTCTATTTTATCTGAGATTAGTATTGTCACTCCTGCTCTTTTTTGGTAGCTGTTTGCTTGATATATTTTTTCCATCCTCTGGTTTTCAATAAATTTACGTCTTTGTATCTAAGGTGAGTCTGTTGTAGATAGCACATTGGTGTATTCTGTTTTTTATCCATTCTGTCACTCTCTCTCTTTATGGGTGCATTTAGGCCATTTATGTTCAGTGTTATTACCAATAGGTGTGAGTGTATTACTGTCATTTTGTAGTGCTTTCTTTCCTGTGGTGCAGATGTTTCTTTGTTCCTCTTACTCTCTTGTACTGAATTTCTTTTGTTCAAGGATTTTTTTTTTCATTCCTTTGTAGATTTGTTTTTTACTGAGACTTTATGTTTTTCTTCATTTTGTTGAGTAAGTTTGTAAACTTCCTTTGTGGTTACCTTGAAATTTATCCTTACCTTCCTAGGTTTGAACCAGTCTATTATTACTTGGTACCACCTTGCCTTCCTCTCCATTAGAAAGTTCTATACCTACACCATTTATTCCCTCTTTTATTGTTCCAACGTTTTTGTCATTTACAGATTAACCTCTCTGGTTCCCTGTTGTAAATCTTTTGGCTTTGAATAGTCCTTGAGAGATCATTTCCAGGGTTGGTATCTGGCTGGTACAATCTTGCATCCTAGATTCAGGCTGTGGTATGACATTGTTTGTTCCCAAACCAAAGGACTCCCCTTAATAATTCTTGTATGTTTGGTTTTACACATTCCACTAATTTCTGTTTATCTGGAAATGCCCTAATTTCGCCATCAGATTTGAATGTGAGTTTTGCAGGATATGTTATTCTTGGTTGGCAATTTTCCTCTTTTAAGGTTTTTTGTATGTCATCTCATTGCCTTCTTGCCTGCAAGTTTTCTGCCGAGTAATCAGAGCTTATTGTTTCCCCTCTGTATGTGACTTTTTATTTTTCTCAAACTGCTGCCAGGATTCTTTCTTTGTCTTTGGTTTAAGGAGTATGATTATGGTATGCCTTGGTGATTTTCTTTTGAGGTCTATCCTATATGGGGTTCGTTGAGTTTCTTGGATGGTCAGCTTTTCATCCATCATGATATTAGGAAAGTTTTCTGTCAGCAAGCCTTCAATGATCCTCTCTGTATTTTCCATTTTCTTCCCCTGTTCTGGAACTCCAATCACTTGCAAATTTTTGCTTTTAATTTTATCTCACATAATTCTCAGGGTTTCTTCATTTTGTTTTTTCTGATTTTTCCTCAAACAGAGTGGTATCCAAGAGTTTGCCTTCAATTTCACTGATCCTGTCTTCCATTTTTCAAACCTGCTCCTCAGACCTTCTATGACACTGTCCATTTCTGAAATACTGTTGTTTATCTTTTGGATTTCTAATTGTTGTTTTTGAATTTATTTTGATATTTTGTTCCTGTATTATTTTCCTGAATTCTTCCATTTTTTTTGGTCTGTATTTCCCACCCCTGAACCACTGCCTAAAATTTTTCTCACCCTGACACATGCATGACTTTCACATGTGATACATGAGTCAGAACTAACTAAATGGCACCTGACGATTGTCTCTGGCTGCAGTTCCAAATATTAGCCAGCAGGAGGTAGCCACAAATATTGCATGCAGTTCCCCCCCAGTGTAATATGTTTTCTTCATATTTCAAGCTAATATAAAATTGGCAATTCTTGTCTCTAGAGGTAGAATATGGGAGGAGGTGGGTGTAATTTTTTAGTAACATTTGGGAACATTTTTGAATGTTGTAACTTGATGTTCTAAGCTAGGGAGCATCAGCTGCCTTTTGGTTGAAAAAATAACTTTTCAGTCAGAACTAACACTGAAGACGCAGTATTTATTATATGCCAAATGTTGTGCTAAGTGACTCACATGCATTAGCATATTTAACCATCACAAAAAACCTAGGAGCATATGCTATTTTATCAGTCCCAGTTTCTATGTTTAAAAGAAAAAAAAAAATCCTAAACTTTACATGATTTAGGTAACTTGTAGAGCCCAGAATCAAAGCAACAACTAGTCTTACTCACTACGTTATATAAGCCCCTCCATAGAACATTCCCAGACTTTGGCTGCTGCATTTGTGGGGAGTTTCAACCATAATGGTATGCTTGGGTCAGCGCAATCTACTGTATTGTGGGGCCCAAGTTGGCTTCATGCAGAGAATCCTTGGGAAAGAATGCAAGTGGAAAGAAATAAAAAGGGAAAGACATCCTAGCAGTGACTATTTCTATATCATAGCTTTAAAATCGTATTTACTACACAAAAGGAGAATGTGATATAATAATTACTTATGGGTATTTTGTAATTTGTATGGTAGATTTCAATAATTTTTCTCCCTAATATGACTTACCATAATTGCTTATGTTGCCCTTTTTATTTACTTAAATGTTCTCAGCACCGTCTCCATGTAAATATATGGGGAAAGTGTGGTTTAGAGCAGCAAGATCCTGTCAAGCCACAACTGAACTTCCTTGCAGCCCTTTAAGACTTTGGTTATCTTAAGCATTGGCTGGAGATAAATTTTAGTAAATGTGTGAGAAACAAATCAAGATGTTTTTAGTTCAATTCAGCAGATTTTTTTTGAATGTTTACTATGTTGCCAAGCGTTGTGCTAGGCACAGGAGTTAAGTAGTATTTAGGACCCAATTCCTACCCTCAAAGAATTCTCCTGCCTAGCCTGGAAAACAGACACATAAATAAATGACCATAAGAGAATATGATAAACTCTATCATAAAAGGATATTTAAAGTACCCAGGTGACAGTGAGAGGACAGCTTTCTTGGTCTCCCAATAGACAGTGCTTGTTCTACTGATTAATATTGAAGATTTTCTTGGTCTTTTTAGAGTTCAGACTCATGATGAGATGGTGGATCGTTCAGAAGGTTAGTTTTGAAACTAGCATGAAGCAGTGGCATCATACCACGGAGGAGTACACGGAATTCTGACCACATCTACTCACTAGAATGTTGAAGTCAAAAGGGAATAGTACAACCCTGATGCACATCTTCTCGTTGTTGTTGTCATTGGCTGCTGCCAAGTCAGTCCTAACTCATGGTGACAGAACAAAATTTTGCCTGGTTCTGTACCATTTCTGTGATTGTTAAGGATCAGAATGTTGTGGTCCATAGGGTTTTTAATGAGCTGATTTTCAGCAGTAGACCACCAGGCCTTTCTTGCTAGTCTGTCTTAATTTGGAAGCTCCCTTGAAACCTGTTCAGCATTATAGCAACACACAAGCCTCCACTGACAGAGGGCTGATGGCTGTGTATGAGGTGCCTTGGCCAGAATCAAACCCAGGTCTCTGGTATGGAAGGCGAGAATTCTACCACTGAAGCATCATTGCCCCCAACATGCATTTTACTGCATGTAAAATACTCCAACAGTCATGTTGGAACAATGGGAAAGGTATTGGAAAAGAGAGTCAAATCCACCCATGAGACAAATGAAGAATATAGAGAAATAAATCACCAACCAGAATCATTTAATTGTCTAGCTGGAAATGAAGAACATATCTACATTATCTCTCTCATTTTACAGATGAGGAAACTGAGATCTGGCAATTATTTATTTACTTCAAATGCCATACATCTAATTAATCGTACAGCTGGAATTAGAACCCTCAGAAGATTGGTAGGCAATGCAATGAGTAGCTCTGCCTTTAATAAATACATTCAGTAATTAAGATTAAAATGAGATAATGCATATTTATCTGGGACTTAATAAGCTTAATAAATGCTAATTATTAGACCTCCTACATCCTAATTTCTGCATTAGTATTCTTTCTGCCACAACACACCCAGTGAAATGGGGTTTTGTTTATTTTTGTTTCCCTGATGCTGCAAGAAATCTCTTTTTTAGGTCTGTATGCTCATGTGGTCTTCTCTTCCCTCTCTTCATCTTTTCTTTCAGGGCCAAGGAGATTAAGATCAAGTTGGGAATTCTCCTCCAGAAGCCAGACTCAGCTGTTGA